>NC_091215.1:3881611-3970513 GCF_040958095.1 Procambarus clarkii | reverse complement strand
ATTTTGCAAAGCATCAGAGATCATACAGTATGGTAGAGAAGCAGACATTGGCATTGGTCCTGGTACTCAAGCATTTTGATGAATACGTAAGTGGAGAAGGATACCCAGTTACTGTGTATACAGATCATAATCCCCTGGAATTGCTGAGTAAGATGAAGTACGCAAATGAGAGGTTAACTAGTGGTTCCTCTTACTTTAAGAGTATAACCTGATCATGAGACATGTAAAAGAGCGAGATAAAGTGGTGGCTGACACCTTGACACGAGTCTAGCCACTGAGAATAACTCTAAAAAATAAGGGAAGGAGAGTGTTATGACCCCAGTTTGCCTGGAGAAACGAGTCTACCTGATGAGAGTTACTCTGCTTTCCGGACCAGAAATTAAGAGGTCAGTGGAAGATATGTATGCAATATACGTCAGTGAGTGATTTAATAATACAGGCAGAGAACAAGCATCTTTTCAATGTTATTGGAAATAGGATGTTGACAGTTTGGGACGCTATGTGACGTTAACGGTCACAGTAACGCCATTTGAGTTGCCACAGTCATCAGAGGTAGACGTGTGTTCCTGTATCCTGGGAATATTGAAGAATACGGCCCTGGATGAATTGTTTGAGTGCCAGCTACAGTGCATAACTGTTGAGGAAGCTGCCAAGGGCGTGACACAGGTAACCTCTCGGTATTTATGAAGATTTGGAGACGACCTTAAGCCGAGTGGTGGTCGTGTCTGTGTGGAACTCTAAACAGTATCCTATTCTATCCTCAGGTGGAGGAGGATAGGTATGTGACTTTGTGTGGAGCTTGCCAGGCGAGTGTGTGGGCCCAAGTTAGGAGCAGAAGAGCTGTGTGAGCTTACAGTGGAAGGCAGTCTTAAGGAGATTTTGTTGGAAGTCTCAGAGGACGCCGTCTTGGAGCCCCCCCAAGCTACAGATTCAGTAAGCTCCTTTATCCGTTGAAATAGTGGTTGCCTGCGCTAGATCGTGTGCCCAGCGATCATGGCAAGTGTTTATGCAAGTAGGAGTCATATTTTTTTGTAGACAGTGAGTAAAAATAAGCTGTTAAAAATAAGCAGATAAGAGAACATGCTGAAGAGAGGAGTGATACACCTTCTCTCGAGGAAGTGCAGTGTGGATAACTGAGGGGCGGAGGCCCCCTGCGTCGTGACCAGGGCAGAGGTCCAAGCATCGTGTCAAGACATGTTACCAGTACAGACTCGCCCAAGGATGGGGAGCACCACAGTTGGGCCGATGTGGAGGAGGGGTAGAAGAAGGGGATGAAGAGGAAGGGAAAGAGGAGGGGGAGAGGGGAGGGGTAAGAGAAGGGGGATGAGAAAGAAGGGGAAGAGGATGGTGAAGAAAGGAGGGGGTAAGAGAAGGGGGTAGGGGTAAGAGAAGAGGGAGGGGAAAGAGAGGGGGGATGTGGAGGAAGGAAAAGAGGAGGGGGAAGAGGGGAGGGGTTAGGGAAGGGGGATGAGGAGGAAGGGAAAAAGAAGGGGGGAGGGGTAAGAGAAGAGGAATGAGTAGGACAGGGAAGAGAAGGGGAATGAGGAGGAGGGGGAAGAGGGGAGGATGGAAGAGGGTTGGGAAGGGGGGGATGGGGAGGGAGTTTAACAGGACCTGTGTGACTGCTAGTGCCTATACACATTAAGCCTACAGAGTTGCCATGACGTGTTAGGATGCTGGATTATACAGACATGTCTTGGTAGATGACTATGGTTAGTTCATCTTCATAAAATACAACAAGAAAAATAGAGAATCAGATATTAATGTTTTAAATAACTTTATCTCTGATTTTACTTCTGAATTAAATTAATATTATAAATTAATCAATGGCTGGTTCAGACAGCGACTGTTGTCGTGAGGCGCTCACCAGGCAATGGTCAGTACCCAGCTGACCATCACCGTGGTGGGCCTGTGTTTATACCCGCACGTAGTGACACCCTCCCTCTGCACTTCCCCTTCCTTCTCTTACCCCTCCCCTCTTCCCCTTCCGTCTCTTACCCCTCCCCTCTTCCCCTTCCTTCTCTTACCCCTCCCCTCTTCCCCTTCCGTCTCTTACCCCTCCCCTCTTCCCCTTCCGTCTCTTACCCCTCCCCTCTTCCCCTTCCGTCTCTTACCCCTCCCCTCTTCCCCTTCCTTCTCTTACCCCTCCCCTCTTCCGCTTCCGTCTCTTACCCCTCCCCTCTTCCCCTTCCGTCTCTTACCCCTCCCCTCTTCCCCTTCCGTCTCTTACCCCTCCCCTCTTCCCCTTCCTTCTCTTACCCCTCCCCTCTTCCCCTTCCGTCTCTTACCCCTCCCCTCTTCCCCTTCCTTCTCTTACACCTTTCCTCTTCCCCCTCCTCCTCATCCCCCTTCTCTTACCTCTCCCCCTCCTTACCCCTATCTCTTACCCCTCCCCTCTTCCCCTTACTTCCCCTTCCTCTTCATCCTCCTCCTTCTCTTACCCCTCCTCTCTACCCCCTCTCCTCTTCCCCTTCCTCCACATCCCCCGTTCTCTTACCCCTCCCCCCTCCCTATCCCCCTTCTCTTACCCCTCTCCCCTCCTCTTCCCCTTCCTCCTCATCCCCCTTCTCTAACCTCTCCCCTCTTCCTCTTCCCCCTTCCTCCCCATCCCCCCTTCTCTTACCCCTCCCCCTTCTCTTCCCCTTCTTCCCCATCCACCTTCTCTTACCCCTGCCCTCTCCCCCTCCTCTTTCCCCTCCGCTCTCCTCCCTCTTCTTCCCCTTCCTTCTCTTACACTCCTCTCTTCCCCTTCCATCTTTTACCCCTTCCATCTTCCCTTCCTCCTAATCCCCCTTCTCATACACCTCCCCCTCCTTACCCCCCTTCTCTTACCCCTCCCTTCTTCCCCTTCCTCTTCCCCCTCCTCCTCATCCCCCTTCTCTTACCTCCCGTTCTCGTACCCCTCCCGGTCCTTACCCATCCCCTCTTCCCTCTCCCCTTCCCTCTTCCTTCTCTTTCCCCTCCCCTCTTCCCCTTCCTTCTCTTTCCCTGTCCTCTTCCCCTTCCTCTCTTCCCCCTCATCTTCCCCGTCCTTCCTCCTCGCCCTTCTTTTCCTTCCTCCTCCTTCCTCATCGCCCTCCTCCTTCTTCCTCATCGCCCTCCTCCTTCTTCTTCCTCGCCCTCCTCCTACTGCTTCCTCCTCGCCCTCATCCTCCTCCTTCTTCCTCCTCGCCCTCCTCCTACTGCTTCCTCCTCGCCCTCCTCCTCCTACTGCTTCCTCCTCGCCCTCCTCCTCCTACTGCTTCCTCCTCGCCCTCCTCCTCCTTCACCTTCCTCCTCGTTCTCCTCCTCCTCCCACCACGCCACTACACCACGCTACTACACCAGGCTACTACACCATGCTACTACACCATGCTACTACACCACACTACTACACCATGCTACTACACTAGGCTACTACACCACACTACTACACCACACTACTACACCATGCTACTACACCACGCTACTACACCACACTACTACACCACGCTACTACACCACACTACTACACCACGCTACTACACCACGCTACTACACCACACTACTACACCACACTACTACACCACACTACTACACCATGCTACTACACCACGCTACTACACCACACTACTACACCACGCTACTACACCACGCTACTACACCATGCTACTACACCACGCTACTACACCACACTACTACACCACGCTACTACACCACACTACTACACCACACTACTACACCATGCTACTACACCACGCTACTACACCATGCTACTACACCACGCTACTACACCACACTACTACACCACGCTACTACACCACGCTACTACACCAGGCTACTACACCAGGCTACTACACCATGCTACTACACCACGCTACTACACCACACTACTACACCACGCTACTACACCACGCTACTACACCAGGCTACTACACCAGGCTATTACACCAGGCTGCTACACCATAATATTACACCACGCTACTACACCACGCTACTACACCATGCTACTACACCACGCTACTACACCAGGCTACTACACCAGGCTACTACACCAGGCTACTACACCATGCTACTACACCATGCTACTACACCACGCTACTACACCAGGCTACTACACCAGGCTACTACACCATGCTACTACACCAGGCTACTACACCATACTACTACACCATGCTACTACACCAGGCTACTACACCATGCTACTACACCAGGCTACTACACCAGCTACTACACCAGGCTACTACACCATGCTACTACACCAGGCTACTACACCAGGCTACTACACCATGCTACTACACCAGGCTACTACACCATGCTACTACACCACGCTACTACACCAGGCTACTTCACCAGGCTACTACACCATACTACAACACCAGGCTACTACACCATGCTACTACACCAGGCTACTACACCAGGCTACTACTCCAGGCTACTACACCATGCTACTACACCAGGCTACTACACCAGGCTACTACACCATGCTACTACACCAGGCTACTACACCATGCTACTACACCACGCTACTACACCATGCTACTACACCACGCTACTACACCACGCTACTACACCACGCTACTACACCACGCTACTACACCACGCTACTACACCATGCTACTACACCAGGCTACTGCACCAGGCTACTACACCACGCTACTACACCATGCTACTACACCACGCTACTACACCACGCTACTACACCACGCTACTACACCACGCTACTACACCACGCTACTACACCATGCTACTACACCAGGCTACTGCACCAGGCTACTACACCACACTACTACACCAGGCTACTACACCAGGCTACTACACCATGCTACTACACCACGCTACTACACCATAATATTACACCACGCTACTACACCACGCTACTACACCATGCTACTACACCACGCTACTACACCATAATATTACACCACGCTACTACACCACGCTACTACACCATGCTACTACACCACGCTACTACACCATAATATTACACCACGCTACTACACCACGCTACTACACCATGCTACTACACCAGGCTACTACACCAGGCTACTACACCAGGCTACTACACCATGCTACTACACCAGGCTACTACACCAGGCTACTACACCAGGCTACTACACCATAATATTACACCACGCTACTACACAACGCTACTACACCATGCTACTACACCAGGCTACTACACCAGGCTACTACACCATGCTACTACACCAGGCTACTACACCAGGCTACTACACCAGGCTACTACACCAGGCTACTACACCATGCTACTACACCAGGCTACTACACCAGGCTACTACACCACGCTACTACACCACGCTACTACACCACGCTACTACACCACGCTACTACACCATAATATTACACCACGCTACTACACCACGCTACTACACTGCGCTACTACACCATAATATTACACCACGCTACTACACCACGCTACTACACCACGCTACTACACCATAATATTACACCACGCTACTACACCACGCTACTACACCATAATATTACACCACGCTACTACACCACGCTACTACACCACGCTACTACACCATAATATTACACCACGCTACTACACCACGCTACTACACCACGCTACTACACCATAATATTACACCACGCTACTACACCATAATATTACACCACGCTACTACACCACGCTACTACACCATAATATTACACCACGCTACTACACTACGCTACTACACCAGGATGCTACACAATGCTTCTACACCACGCTACTACACCATAATATTACACCACACTACTACACCAGGATGCTACACCATGCCACTACACCAGGCTACTACACCAGGCCCCTACACCAGGCTGCTACACCAGTGTGAGGAGATGGTTCACCAGCTCACTTACAATAGTGCTCTTATGCCTGTGGGAGCCAGTACACTTGTTAAGTGCACTTGTTAAGTGAGCGGACTTAAGTTTGGTAACCAGCAACCGAAACATCTAGTGTTTGGGCTCATGTGAGAGCCCCAGTCATCAGCAGTCCATAAATGTTACCCTGGCCGGGGTGGCATGTCTGTGGACAGTGCTAGAGCTGATAGCATCATCTCATTGTATGGCATGGAGCCAGACAACTTTGCGCGCGAACGCCTAGGCCGCAGGCGTGGGTGAAGCATGTGGGCTCCTGTTGTCATGGAGACAGCCGCCATCTTGTTAAACATCTTGAGCCGCCATGTTGGTCGGCCATCTTGGAGTAGCCCTAGGGGCTATGCTACACCGTCGCTGATTGGATGAGAGGGGTAGGCCGCTGTATGCCTTCCTCTCATTGGTTATTTCGAGAAGGACGCGGGGAGTAGCTGGTGTAGCAGCATTCTGAACTCAGCCGCCACCTTGTCAAGACGCTCTCTGTACTCAATTCGGCCAAATTGAAGTATAGGGCGTCGTGGTGGCTGACCTACTCAACTGCTGATGCTTCCTGCTTCACCTACGACATCGGTCGTCACAGAATCCGGCCGAAGTCGTCGCTTGGAGGGGTTTAAGACATTGTTATTCAGGGGGTAGAGGTACAGTGATCTGGGATCGGGGGAAATGTGCATACGAGCAGCAACAGACTCGTAGATCCCATACCACTGATGATTAGACTTGCTAGTGCTCTGTAGCAGTCGATGGGAACGGGGAAATTCGTGTCAGTGTTAAGGCAAATTTCACATGTTTTTTTTTGTGGGACGCTATCGTTGTGCACGTCACCTGGGTATGAACGCTTCACTTCACCGGGAGTCGAGGGTGCGAACTCAGCCGTGTTGAGTGGGAGGGGTTCGAGTGTGCGCCAATTTTTCGAATAAATACTGCCGCCGCTTAGGCCACTTGGGACGAGCCAGCCACCTATAGCGGGGTGCCTGATGTATGGGAAGGTGTAAAGTCGGAAGTGTGAATGAGTAAGTACCTATGTGTGTATTTCTGGTGATTAGTAGTCTCTAAAGCTTGAATTCGAGGTCAAGTGTTCCGTCACATTGCCACGCAGCACCTGTTCAGGTGGAGTGAATTGTGGGCGAGGAGATTAATCACCTGTGTTGTCATCTTGTCAGTCCAGAGGGACTTAAGTCTGGTGTACACAGACGTACAGTGTGTGTGTGTGTGTGTCGGTACACACGGGAACAGAATATACATAGATTAGCCAAGGACTGAGAGGATGTCCATGTAATAATTCTTTTATTTCATTGTGGTAATCATTTTTGATCGTCCGTAGGACGGAGTGATATCATTTCCATGTGTGGTCTTGCAGGTGTGGAATTCCAACACTGAGCGCTCAGGTATGTGTAACGCCAGTGATTCCTGGCAATGATTATTGTGGAGTGTGCCACAGTGTGGCTTAAATTTCTTGTATTGTTCCCAGGGCCGTGACAAGTGTGATTTATATAAATATATATTGTGGTTGCAGTATTAATTAACGTAATTTTGGTGAGTTTTGGTGAGTGACGAGGCCGTCTAGAGAGACCGCCCCCGCTCTGTCGAGTAACGTAACTCTCGAGTGTTTATCGGCATGCGTGACCGATAAATCACTCACCCATGTGATTTAAGGAGTGTGAGATTCTCCTTAGTGTTCCCAATAATGTTTGATAGCTGTAGGCTACATGTGTCGGCGGTTATTATATATATATATATATATATATATATATATATATATATATATATATATATATATATATATATATATATATATATATATATATATATATATATATATATATATATATATATATATATATATATATATATATATATATATATATATATATAATCGTAGTGTCACGGTGCCCAGTGTTATTGTGTTATTTACTGTGTGGTGATTGCAATATAATGACCTGTGTTCTAGAGGGTTATTGAGAGCACTGGGGTCATTTGCAACAGTAAGTAAGTAAGTGTTGTGCAGTATCCTAATATTTGGAAATTAGAGTACTTGCCGTGTGTGTTATTGCAAAGGGGGTTGTTATTTGATGGTGATTGTTGCTAGTGTTGAGCAATCACCGGATGTGATTGCAGTTCAGTAAAGCCATTGTGGGGCAGTGTTCTAGAGGGTTCATGTCCTGTAGGTTATTTTACTAGGTTCTGCAGTATTGTCATTGCAACCGGATTGTAACGTAAATCACTGTGATTTGTTAGTGTGATTTGTCATTGACGTGGGTGAACTCGGCTGTAGACGAATACTTGGGTACCAATATATTCTCCTGGTTATCTGGTAGGACATCGAAGTCCAGTATTCAGTGAGGTGATTGCGAGGCAATTAATATAACGTAACCAAGGGAACGCCCATTGCTTTAAGAGAATTTGTTCTTTGACAATTTGAGTAACGTAGAATACGTTTGGGTTAATTTACTTTCCTGTAAGCAGCTACGGTAGTCTCGAGGAGCCTAGCCATCAGCCAGATAAGAATTAGAGTATTGTCTGTCGTAATTAACGGTCAGTGGGCTGGGTAATTGACGTGTTTCAGAAAGTCAAAGTAATTAATCTCGATCCTTGTTTGATCGACTCACACGGAGGCTACATTGTTCCATTAACGTAACGTCGTTATCTGCCCGGAAGTACCGGCACTTGATTGACTCGTGGGAGGAGTAGCGTCATTTTAGAATAACGTAAACGTGGGGTCAATTACTGTTATTAGTCGCCTGAATTGGTCTGAGTTTGGAAGGCTCAGACGGAATTCATACCTTAATGTAAATTGCTGAGCCAGTGTGAAAGGTTGCGTATTTTAATTGTTTAATTATTGATCTTGAGGATAGTAATTAATTACTCTACATGTAATCACGAGTGATTACCGTTCTCTTAGCACTTTGGACATTCTAAATCAGAGTTTACCATCGCAGAGTGATTAGTAACCGATTAACGTAAATTAACGTAACTAGTAAAGAGATTAATCAGCTGTCTGGTAGTACAGGGATTAATGGGATTTTTTCACTGAATGCTCGACGGGTAGAGTGTTGTTTGATTTCCGCGTTACTAGTGGCAGTTGTAAGAGTTGTTAATTTAACGTAAATGTTACCTTGTTATTAACGTAAATGTTATTGTGTTATTAACGTAAATCAATTGTTATTGATTGTTGATCGTCCGTGGGACGGAGTGTTAACATAAGAATTAATTTGAGGAAGGGTGCTGGAGTTGCCAGTGAACCCATTAGTTATTGTTGTCATTGAAAGACTACTGATTTGATTGCATTGCAACCGCTATTGCAGGTGTAGACTGCACTGAGGCGTAGAACAGTTAGGAGGTTACTGGAGACGTATTTCAGAACCTATTGTGTCATTTGTTGTAATTGTGATTATAGATCTGTTAGTTCTTGCTTGCTTGTTGATTCCTCTGTGGTCACGCTTATGTTCGAATTAGTTCATTATGCAGTCCGAGGGGCTGGTGTCTAGCTGTCATTGATAGTGTCACAGGAAGGATTTCGAGTAACGTCATTGACATTTCTTTTTGTTTTGTTGTAGTAGTTAGTACTTTATTGAATAAACTAAGTTGTTATGGTTAACACTGTATTTTCTTTACACCCCCACACATTATTATTGTTATGCAAATGTTCTTCACACTCGACTAATAAAATTGAGACTAATTTTCTGAGCTTTGGATCAAATATACGGCACCACACAACAATAAATTATTGTTGTGAGAGCCCGTGACCTACTCGTTAGATTCGCTTCGGCGATTGGCGAAGGTCGGCGGCCTAAGTGGGGGGGGATTTCAATTTTCATTGGGGTCTCGGCGTTTGCTCGCGCCTAGTCAATTGTTCATACATGGTCCCAAAGTGAGGAATGAGCTGGTTACTACACTGGTGTGTTAGCTAAGCAAGTCCTTCCTCAGGCGACCTAGTTGAATATCACGACAGGAATAAAGGTTAAAGAATAAAGAAAGTTCTTAGAAATTTTCCGAGCTAAAATTCCTTATACCAATTTCAATTTATTCAAAAACTTCTCACAAGCATACTCAAACTCTCACATCGTGGCGCCCAACGTGGGGCCGTAGACTTTTGATTCATAATCAGTAAAATAAGACTCATCAAGTTGAGAAACCTATGAAGAAAGGTGTGCAGAACATTATTGCTGTGGGTGTGTTTGTTGTCGGTTAGCACGATTAGGTACACACACACCACACACACAGAATGAATGAGGATTATAGGGATAAGTACGTATATCTGTATGTGACTAAGTATGGCGTGCCGCCAAAGGATAGAAACATTCGTACAGATGAGGAATGTATGCAGTATGTTGAGGATCATAATGCCTATGTACGGCGTCTATGTCGAGAAAGAGCAAACAGAAGTGATCTAGGGGACAAGGGAGTTCCCCTAGCCGACCGTGGTATAGTCGGTATGTCAGGGGGTGTGGGATTGAGTTTCACCCCAGGAGAAGAGATTGATCACCCCAGGAGAAGGAAGGGGAGTCGCGACCCCAGCCTAGGCTAAGGACTGATTCCGTGGGCCACAGAAACGTTTCATTGGAAGTAGTCAATCAGATACCAGAACAACCTCTCAGGAGGGTGACTGAACAACCCCAGGAGGAAATTACTTTAGAGTACCTAGCAGCTCAAGCTGATGCTATGGAACTGCAAGGAGTTGATAAGGCCAAATTTGTGGCTGACATGTGGAATGCCCACCACGAGAGATTGACTAGATTGGAAATTGCAAGAGTGCAATCCCAGGCAAGGACGGGGAGTCAAGCCCCTCCTGCCGCGCCAAGCTCAGAGGTACAGGCGCTGGAAGTAGAGGTACCTCCTCTATTGCCAAGAGAGGAGAAGATCGATCCTAGGGATGCATACCTAGATCGATGTGTGACAAAGGTTGAAAGGTTTACTCAAGCTCCAAGTAAGGGAGCCAAACCTAAAGAAAGTAAGTCTAAGGGACACCAACAGAAACCCAAGGTTAAGGGACCCAGGTGCTTCACATGCAACATGGCAGGTCACCGAGCAGCTAAGTGCCCGAGCAACACTAGGCTTAAGACTAAGAAGGTGACCAAGGTGCAAGTTACAGGCATGAGTACCGTGGGAGGTGATGCCCCAAGACACACACTCGAGTTAACTAGAGGAAGAGTTAATGGGCAATGGACGAGTGTCTTTCGAGACTGGGGTGCTACAGTTAACATGGTCAGGAACAGTTTGGTTGAGCCTGAGAGTAGAACAGGTCGAACCCTCCGTGTCCAGTTCCCAGATGACACTGGTAAGGACATGGAAGAAGTGTCCGTGTTGGTAGACACCCCATATATCAAAGGTAAGATCAAAGCTGCGCTAAGTAGAAAGGCAGTGTATGGACTTTTGATAGGTAATACTCCTGGTATAGGGAACCAGGTGGGTCTGTCCTGTGGAAATGACCCAGAGGAAACAGGAACAGGTGAGAGGAAGGTTAAACCCGCTGGCGTTGACACCAAGCGTCAGCCGGCCGGTCGAGCAGAGATCACCGCCGATCAGACAGAAGAAGAGAGGCAGCAGGTGAAAGGAAACCGGAGCCATCCTTCTCTCCCTATTGCACAGAAAACGAGAACTGATTCAGAGGGACTCAGATGGGTCTCACCAGCTGACGGCGATGTCACACGGCCGCCAGCTGAGGAAGTCAAGGTCGCCTCTTTCAGGCGAAAGATCAGGTGCATGAGGTAAAAGGAAAAAAGAGCAATTTTCCTTCTTTCATTTCACAGAAAACGGAGGTGAGCCCAGTGAGACGGGTGTGGCCCGGATCAGGTGATCCCGCCACGACCTGTCGACCAGCCCGGCCCGCGAGGGTTAACACCACTCAGGAGAGTAAACGTCTGCTTGATGTTACCAGTGGTGAGGCTAAGGTAGCTGTGGTTCCCACAAGTGAAGTGGATATTCTGGACCAATCTTTCAGGCTGTTGGAAGATCGTTCAGACAAACGAACGGTCGCTGAGAGATTGAAGAACGAGCAGGTCAGTGACCAAGTGCTCAGTGAGGGGCGAGGTTTGACAGCTGCTGAAGAGGCCTCAGCCCAGTCAACTCAGTCGGTAGAGCAACCCGGTTTGAGAGTGACAGACAGACAGGAAGAAAGACCCTGTCACTTGGAAGTCATGACAGTCTGCTACCTGTCGGAATTGTGTCGGTAGGGTAGGGAAGGTGTGTAGTATGTACTTCATTGGTAAGTCCATCCCAGTGTGCTACCTATTGTGTCCAGTATGACACAGACCTGTGGGGCGAGAGTGTGAAGGGACTGAGGAAGGGAAGCTGCGAGGCGTTGAGCCGGCTTAACCTGGACCCAGAACCTGAGCACGACCGCACTATGGTCAGGAAGTACCACCCTGGACGAGCCAGTGACGTCACATCTTGTACCACCAGCCACCGACGTCAACAGAAAACGGATGAATCACCACCACCCATCCGCCGTGCACTTTAGAGCGCAAGTGTAAGTGGCTGGTGATTTTTAGATGAAATTTTCCTCCAGGAAATTTTATCTTTTTGGTGGGGGGTTGTTGTGAGGAGATGGTTCACCAGCTCACTTACAATAGTGCTCTTATGCCTGTGGGAGCCAGTACACTTGTTAAGTGCACTTGTTAAGTGAGCGGACTAAAGTTTGGTAACCAGCAACCGAAACATCTAGTGTTTGGGCTCATGTGAGAGCCCCAGTCATCAGCAGTCCATAAATGTTACCCTGGCCGGGGTGGCATGTCTGTGGACAGTGCTAGAGCTGATAGCATCATCTCATTGTATGGCATGGAGCCAGACAACTTTGCGCACGAACGGCTAGGCCGCAGGCGTGGGTGAAGCATGTGGGCTCCCGCGCTGGCTGGCCACTTGAGTGGTTGTCATGGAGACAGCCGCCATCTTGTTAAACATCTTGAGCCGCCATGTTGGTCGGCCATCTTGGAGTTGCCCTAGGGGCTATGCTACACCGTCGCTGATTGGATGAGAGGGGTAGGCCGCTGTATGCCTTCCTCTCATTGGTTATTTCGAGAAGGACGCGGGGAGTAGCCGGTGTAGCAGCATTCTGAACTCAGCCGCCACCTTGTCAAGACGCTCTCTGTACTCAATTCGGCCAAATTGAAGTATAGGGCGTCGTGGTGGCTGACCTACTCAACTGCTGATGCTTCCAGCTTCACCTACGACATCGGTCGTCACAGAATCCGGCCGAAGTCGTCGCTTGGAGGGGTTTAAGACATTGTTATTCAGGGGGTAGAGGTACAGTGATCTGGGATCGGGGGAAATGTGCATACGAGCAGCAACAGACTCGTAGATCCCATACCAGTGATGATTAGACTTGCTAGTGCTCTGTAGCAGTCGATGGGAACTGGGAAATTCGTGTCAGTGTTAAGGCAAATTTCCCATGTTTTTTTTGTGAGACGCTATCGTTGTGCACGTCACCTGGGTATGAACGCTTCACTTCACCGGGGAGTCGAGGGTGCGAACTCAGCCGTGTTGAGTGGGAGGGGTTCGAGAGTGCGCCAATTTTTTGAATAAATACTGTCGCCGCTTACGCCACTTGGGACGAGCCAGCCACCTATAGCGGGGTGCCTGATGTATGGGAAGGTGTAAAGTCGGAAGTGTGAATGAGTAAGTACCTATGTGTGTATTTCTGGTGATTAGTAGTCTCTAAAGCTTGAATTCGAGGTCAAGTGTTCCGTCACATTGTCACGCAGCACCTGTTCAGGTGGAGTGAATTGTGGGCGAGGAGATTAATCACCTGTGTTGTCATCTTGTCAGTCCAGAGGGACTTAAGTCTGGTGTACACAGACGTACAGTGTGTGTGTGTGTGTGTCGGTACACACGGGAACAGAATATACATAGATTAGCCAAGGACTGAGTGGATGTCCATGTAATAATTCTTTTATTTCATTGTGGTAATCATTTTTGATCGTCCGTAGGACGGAGTGATATCATTTCCATGTGTGGTCTTGCAGGTGTGGAATTCCAACACTGAGCGCTCAGGTATGTGTAACGCCAGTGATTCCTGGCAATGATTATTGTGGAGTGTGCCACAGTGTGGCTTAAATTTCTTGTATTGTTCCCAGGGCCGTGACAAGTGTGATTTATATAAATATATATTGTGGTTGCAGTATTAATTAACGTAATTTTGGTGAGTTTTGGTGAGTGACGAGGCCGTCTAGAGAGACCGCCCCCGCTCTGTCGAGTAACGTAACTCTCGAGTGTTTATCGGCATGCGTGACCGATAAATCACTCACCCATGTGATTTAAGGAGTGTGAGATTCTCCTTAGTGTTCCCAATAACGTTTGATAGCTGTAGGCTACATGTGTCAGCGGTAATTATATATATATATATATATAATCGTAGTGTCATGGTGCCCAGTGTTATTGTGTTATTTACTGTGAGGTGATTGAAATATATTGACCTGTGTTCTAGAGGGTTATTGAGAGCACTGGGGTCATTTGCAACAGTAAGTAAGTGTGTGCAGTATCCTAATATTTGGAAATTAGAGTACTTGCCGTGTGTGTTATTGCAAAGGGGGTTATTATTTGATGGTGATTGTTGCTAGTGTTGAGCAATCACCGGATGTGATTGCAGTTCAGTAAAGCCATTGTGGGGCAGTGTTCTAGAGGGTTCATGTCCTGTAGGTTATTTTACTAGGTTCTGCAGTATTGTCATTGCAATCGGATTGTAACGTAAATCACTGTGATTTGTTAGTGTGATTTGTCATTGTCGTGGGTGAACTCGGCTGTAGACGAGTACTTGGGTACCAATATATTCTCCTGGTTATCTGGTAGGACATCGAAGTCCAGTATTCAGTGAGGTGATTGCGAGGCAATTAATATAACGTAACCAAGGGAACGCCCATTGCTTTAAGAGAATTTGTTCTTTGACAATTTGAGTAACGTAGAATACGTTTGGGTTAATTTACTTTCCTGCAAGCAGCTACGGTAGTCTCGAGGAGCCTAGCCATCAGCCAGATAAGAATTAGAGTATTGTCTGTCGTAATTAACGGTCAGTGGGCTGGATAATTGACGTGTTTCAGAAAGTCAAAGTAATTAATCTCGATCCTTGTTTGATCGACTCACACGGAGGCTACATTGTTCCATTAACGTAACGTCGTTATCTGCCCGGAAGTACCGGCACTTGATTGACTCGTGGGAGGAGTAGCGTCATTTTAGAATAACGTAAACGTGGGGTCAATTACTGTTATTAGTCGCCTGAATTGGTCTGAGTTTGGAAGGCTCAGACGGAATTCATACCTTAATGTAAATTGCTGAGCCAGTGTGAAAGGTTGCGTATTTTAATTGTTTAATTATTGATCTTGAGGATAGTAATTAATTACTCTACATGTAATCACGAGTGATTACCGTTCTCTTAGCACTTTGGACATTATAAATCAGAGTTTACCATCGCAGAGTGATTAGTAACCGATTAACGTAAATTAACGTAACTAGTAAAGAGATTAATCAGCTGTCTGGTAGTACAGGGATTAATGGGATTTTTTCACTGAATGCTCGACGGGTAGAGTGTTGTTTGATTTCCGCGTTACTAGTGACAGTTGTAAGAGTTGTTAATTTAACGTAAATGTTACCTTGTTATTAACGTAAATGTTATTGTGTTATTAACGTAAATAAATTGTTATTGATTGTTGATCGTCCGTGGGACGGAGTGTTAACGTAAGAATTAATTTGAGGAAGAGTGCTGGAGTTGCCAGTGAACCCATTAGTTATTGTTGTCATTGAAAGACTACTGATTTGATTGCATTGCAACCGCTATTGCAGGTGTAGACTGCACTGAGGCGTAGAACAGTTAGGAGGTTACTGGAGACGTATTTCAGAACCTATTGTGTCATTTGTTGTAATTGTGATTATAGATCTGTTAGTTCTTGCTTGCTTGTTGATTCCTCTGTGGTCACGCTTATGTTCGAATTAGTTCATTATGCAGTCCGAGGGGCTGGTGTCTAGCTGTCATTGATAGTGTCACAGGAAGGATTTCGAGTAACGTCATTGACATTTCTTTTTGTTTTGTTGTAGTAGTTAGTACTTTATTGAATAAACTAAGTTGTTATGGTTAACACTGTATTTTCGTTACACCCCCACACATTATTATTGTTATGCAAATGTTCTTCACACTCGACTAATAAAATTGAGACTAATTTTCTGAGCTTTGGATCAAATATACGGCACCACACAACAATAAATTATTGTTGTGAGAGCCCGTGACCTACTCGTTAGATTCGCTTCGGCGATTGGCGAAGGTCGGCGGCCTAAGTGGGGGGGGGGATTTCAATTTTCATTGGGGTCTCGGCGTTTGCTCGCGCCTAGTCAATTGTTCATACATGGTCCCAAAGTGAGGAATGAGCTGGTTACTACACTGGTGTGTTAGCTAAGCAAGTCCTTCCTCAGGCGACCTAGTTGAATATCACGACAGGAATAAAGGTTAAAGAATAAAGAAAATTCTTAGAAATTTTCCGAGCTAAAATTCCTTATACCAATTTCAATTTATTCCAAAACTTCTCACAAGTAACTCAAAACTCTCACAACCAGGCTACTACACCAGGCTACTACACCACACTACTACACCAGGCTGCTACACCACACTACTACACCAGGCTACTACACCAGGCTACTACACCATGCTACTACATCACACTACTACACCAGGCTACTACACCACACTACTACACCATGTTACCACATCAGGCTACTACACCACGCTACTACACCACGCTACTACACCACACTACTACACCATGCTACTATATCATACCGCTACACCACGCTACTACATCAGGCCACTACACTGTGCTACTACAAATGAAAAATAAATAAAAGTGATGAACCAACCATTATTAGGATCCTCTTTTATTTTACTAAATGTAGAAATATATTTTTATATTTTTACATTTTCTATTTTATTCACATTTTAACTTTAAACACTTTATAAAAGGTGTCACAAAGTTTCAAATTTGGGATAGGTACGTAGGTTTCGGTTATAAGTTTTGGAAACCTATTTAAAACCACAAAAAATAACCTATCTAATCCATGAAAACAAACGATTCCACTCCGTTCTAACACTTTCCAGGAACGTTTTGGAAACTTAAAATTATTTCCTGGGGAGAGAGCAGGTAGTCAGGGCGGCTTGAGTAGGGTGTGAACTCAAGACAACAAGGCCAGTTTTGGAGCCGAACCCCTAAATATAGGTAACGCTGAACCCCTTTCCAGGATCAGGAAGCATACAGGATGATCTCCCAAGTAATTGCAAGCACTCCATTGTCCATTGCTGGTCGACCGACAGTAGGGGAAGTGTGGTTGCCGAGGTCGGCTGTTTTTCTATCAAAGAGTGATTGGGGTCTCTTTTCGCCTGTATGCAAGTAACAGTCTAGTGCAATAGCCAGCTCTTTATGGAAAAAATCCCCAACCACCCCTTGACATTCTTCCATTAAATAGTTGGAGAAAGGGGTTGAGAATACCTCCTTGCGATTAACTATTTTCATGTCTTTTGTATTCAGAGACTGTGCCATGAAGTTTCACTCCTGCTTCTCTGTTTATGAGACAGTTTTTGGTCCAGGAGAGACCCCATAGTAGTCGCTTGTGAGTTTGGGCTCAACGATCCATGTTGCTGCATCTCTAAGGAGGGCTGAAATAAAGATAAGGTGTAATCTACCTTCTTGGATGTGGGTGGGTTCATTCTTGTTTAGGTTTTGAATTTATGTAGCTGGTCTAGTAGATTTGCTATATGAGTGCCGGTCTCATGTGTTGTGTTCGAGCCTAGTGCCAAACGATGATGGGTATTAAAATCACCATTTTTAAGGTTGTCGTGTGTCCAAATAACACTGAGAGATCCATTTCAGCACGTGGAGACCTGTAAACATTAAACACTTCATGTTTGTCATGTCTTAGCTCAATGGATACTCCTGTCACCTCCGTCCCTGGCTCACAGTTGAGTGAACTGGTGATAGGCTTGGAGATTAGGTCACTTTTCACACTGATGGCACATCACCTGGATTGCACGTTGACCCATGGAAGGAAGAAGCTTTGATAGTCTGAGATTTTAGGTTTTAATCCGCCTCGAAGCAAGCTCTCCTGTAGTAGCAGGATGTCTATGCCTTTGGTTGCTGCTATGCATTGCAAGTGTTGCAATTTTGTGTGTAGCCCTTGCACTTTCCATTGCAGGTTCTTTAGTCCCCCAGGTTGTTGGAATTTGTTGATATTACCAACAGGATTGATGATTGTAAATAAAGATTAAGCCGCACTAAAGGTGTCACAAGCATGAATAGCCCATATGTGGAGGCTCTTTCGAGCCATTACAAGTACCAAGAGCAAATATTAGAGATCTGTGGATAGATGGGGTCTTCATGGTGGTTTTCTGCCTCAGAGGGCTAGCTGTACCTGTAATGGAGCCGGTGGGTTAGTGTAGGCCTCTAGGTCTTTCGTTTTTTTTTCTTTGGCTAAGACTTGCTTCGAGTTGACATGTCCATGTTGTCATTAGAGTTTGGTGAGGTGGCCTCCATGAGGAGGTCTTGTACCGAGTAGGTGTCGTATATGTGCAGTGGCGGTAGAGCTACTAGTAAGATTTCCTCGTCCGAAGAGTCTTAACATCCATAGTTGGTGGTTTTGTCTTTGGTCTCACAGCCTGAGGTTGGCTCAGGTGTCGAGGATTAGTGGTAGAATCTATTTCAGGAACGTTGGTGGTGCTGTTAGTATTTGTAGATAGCACGTCTGCTAGTGTGTCTGCTGGGATGGTGATGGTAGGAGTGTTGGGAGCTGGAGAGGGAAATACTCTGTTTGTGCCGACCGGGTCTTGTGTGGTTCTGGAGTCTATGTTGAGATCGACCTCGTGGTCGTCCTGGTGACAGTCTCCGGAGTGGTAGTGGAGGCAGTGTGACTTGCATCCGGGGCGAAGATAGGGTCCAGGCCGTTGGCTAGGTACAGCACGCTGAGTTCTTTGACGATTCGTTGATGGTCTGGCCCAGCAAACCTCTCCGCTAGTCAAATAAAACCAAGTACGTGATGCAAGCGACTGTAAGGGTGCTGGTGGTCCTTGGGTCTCCAGTGTGGAGGCCAGGTGGGCTGTTGGGAGGAGCCACTGTTTGGTCAGACTGGGAAGTCTTCTGGTAGGTTTGTGGAATCTGAGGTGCCATGCATTGAGAGTGTTGCAATTTTGAGCACAGCCCTTGCGCTGTGCTCAACTGTTGGAATTTGGTGATATTACCGTGGCATCCATGGAGTCAGGTGAACTCATTGGAAGTTGAAATTGGACTTCAGGATCTTGGTGTACTTGAAATTGACTCATCAAAGTCGCTTTCAGAAGAACTGGACTCTCCCTGTTTTTTAGGAGTGTGTTTCCTGCCTTGCATTCATGAAGGTGAGGATATTGTTTTTCGAATTTCTTAAACTTGTGCTAAATTGTGTTATGAGTCTCTATGGTTTGCTTGAAACCGTATGTCGACAGCAAACTTTCGACCAATCTTATGAGGAAGGCCTTAAACATAGGCCATAGGGTGTCCAGTTGAGTAGGAACATTACTTATTGATGTGCTGGTCTGGAGCCTGTTTACTCTTTGGACCTAATCAGTCGAAACTCGGACACTCTTATCTTCTTTGCCCCCAGTGTGCTTACTGGATGCATTGGGCGGGCGATTACGTTGAACTATTTTCTGTTTGTGACCCCCACCCATCCCTTTGTTCTGGACGGAGACCACCATCGGCCATGGTTGATGGGGTTCTGGGAGTTCTACTTTCCAAGCCCGGCCCGAGGCCAGGCTTGACTTGTGAGAGTTTGGTCCACCAGGCTGTTGCTTGGAGCGGCCCGCAGGCCCACATACCCACCACAGCCCGGTTGGTCCGGCACTCCTTGGAGGAATAAATCTAGTTTCCTCTTGAAGATGTCCACGGTTGTTCTGGCAATATTTCTTATGCTTGCTGGGAGGACGTTGAACAACCGCGGACCTCTGATGTTACAGTGTTCTCTGATTGTGCCTATGGCACCTCTGCTCTTCACTGGTTCCATTTTCTTTAATATCGTTCACTACAGTACGTTGTTATTTTACTGTGTAGATTTGGTACTTGGCCCTCCAGTATCTTCCAGGTGTATATTATTTGATATCTCTCTCGTCTTCTTTCTAGTGAGTACATTTGGAGGGCTTTGAGACGATCCCAATAATTTAGGTGCTTTATTGCGTCTATGCGTGTCGTATATGTTCTCTGTATTCCCTCTATTTCAGCAATCTCTCCTGCTCTGAAGGGGGAAGTGAGTACTGAGCAGTACTCAAGACGGGACAACACAAGTAACTTGAAGAGTACAACCATTGTGATGGGATCCCTGGATTTAAAAGTTCTCGTAATCCATCCTATCATTTTTCTGGCTGACGCGATATTTGCTTGATTATGCTCGTTAAACGTTAGGTCGTCGGACATCATTATTCCCAAATCCTTGACATGCTGTTTTTCTACTATGGGTACATTTGATTGTGTTTTGTACTCTGTATTATGTTTAAGGTCCTCATTTTTACCGTTCCTGAGTACCTGGAATTTATCACTGTTAAACATCATGTTATTTTCTGATGCCCAGTCGAAAACTTTATTAATATCAGCTTGAAGTTTTTCAATGTCCTCAGCCGAGGTAATTTTCATACTGATTTTTGTGTCATCTGCAAAGGATGATACGAAGCTGTGACTTGTATTTTTGTTTATATATGATATGAGAATAAGGAAAAGCAGCGGTGCAAGGACTGTACCCTGAGGTACAGAGCTTTTCACTGCACTTGGACTAGATTTTATATGGTTGACCGTTACTCGCTGAGTCCTGTTTGACAGAAAACTGAGTATCCAGCGTCCTACTTTACCGGTTATTCCCATTGACTTCATTTTGTGTGCTATCACGCCATAGTCACATTTATCGAAAGCCTTTGCGAAGTCCGTGTATATCACATCAGCATTCTGTTTTTCTTCTAATGCCTCAGTGTCGTAGTGCTCAAGTAGCTGTGAGAGGCACGATCTTCCCGCTCGAAATCCATGTTGGCCTGGGTTGTGAAGGTCATTGGTCTCCTTGAAATTGGTGACCTGACTCCTAATCACTCTCTCAAATACTTTTATGATGTGTGATGTTAGTGCAACTGGTCTATAATTTTTTGCCAATGCTTTGCTCCCTCCCTTGTGTAGAGGGGCTATGTCTGCTACTTTAAGTGCATCTGGTATCTCCCCCGTGTCCAAGCTCTTCCTCCACACTATACTGAGTGCCTGTGCTACCGGCACTTTGCATTTCTTTATAAATATTGAATTCCATGAGTCTGGACCTGGGGCCGAGTGCATGGGCATGTTTTCAATTTCTTTTTCAAAATTTAGTGCGCTCGTGTTTATATCAGTTATATTTACAGGGGTTTGAATATCCCGCATAAAGAAATTGTCTGGATCTTCCACCTTCATGTTGTTTATTGGAGTGCTAAACATGTCCTCATACTGCTTTTTTAGGATTTCACTAATTTCTTTGTCATCCTCCGTGTATGAACCTTCACTTGTACGAATAGGTCCAATACTGGCAGTGGTTTTTGCTTTTGATTTCGCATATGAGAAGAAATATTTTGGATTTTTCTTTATTTCCTGAATTGCTTTCTGTTCTAACTACCTTTCTTCAGTTTCATGTGAGTGTTTCAATTTCCGCTCGATTTCTTCACTCTCCCTATTTAAATTATTCCTTCTTTGACGGGAAATTCGTGTCTGCATAAGCAGTTCCGTTATTTTTTTCCTGCGTTTATAGTGTAGTCTGCGTTCTCTTTCTACGTTAGATCTCTTTCTGGCTTTCCTCAAAGGAACATGTTTCAGACAGACTTGATACGCTTCTGAAGTCAGTTTTTCTATTCCTTCTGTAGGACTTGTATTATTTAGAACAGTTCCCCATGGAATGTTTGTAAGTTCCCTGTTTATTATCTCCCAGTCTATCCTTTTATTATTAAAATTGAATTTACTGAATAGCCCCTCTCGCTTTATCAACGTTTTAGGTCTATTCTGAGTATTGATGGTCGTTTGCACTTCAATGAGTTTGTGATCTGAGTATGTGGTATCTGATATCGTAATGTCTCTGATAATGTCTTCATTGTTCGTAAAGACCAGATCTAGAATATTTTCATTTCTCGTTGGCTCCGATATCTGCTGATTGAGTGAAAATTTTTCACAGAATCTAAGTAGTTCTCTAATCTGTGGTTGGTTAGGCCCTGATAGATTTCCTGGTATAATATTATTGTTTGCTATTTTCCACCTGAGACTAGGCAAGTTGAAGTCACCTAGGAAGATAATATCAGGTATCGGGTTCTCCAAATTATCAAGGCTATTCTCTATTTTGCTTATCTGTTCTGTGAATTCCTCAGCCGTTGCATCTGGCGGTTTGTATATTCGAATAATCACTAAAAAAAATTTCTCTATTTTTAATCCCAGTACCTCTACCACCTCATTTGTAACGTTTAGGAGCTCTGAGCATACAAGGTCTTCCCTAATATACAGACCCACTCCTTCATGTGACCTAATTTTCCTATCACACCTGTATAGGTTATATCCTGGAATCCAGATCTCACTGTCCAACAATTCCCCTGCATGGGTTTCTGTGAAAGCTCCAAATACTGCATTTGACTCTGTGAGGAGGCCATTTATGAACTGTACTTTGTTGTTTGTTCTTGTTTTCAGTCCTTGTATGTTGGCAAAGATGAATGAGGTTACTCTATTAGTGATAGTTTGAATGGGAGACTTTTTCGGCAAGCCCATTATTCGTGGACATAATGAGTTTGTTCTGACCAGTATTGATTGTTGTAGGGCAGTTGTCTGTCGTAGTTGTAGTTCCCTTTCGGTGGGTAATTGTATCTGTAATTCTGGAATGCAAGTGGATCTGGCATCCAGAATGGTTGAGGGTCATGTGTCCCCTCCATCTGGTTTGGTCTTGGTAAGCTCTACGCTGTTTTTGTGGGCAGGGGAACTGGTATATATTTGGGTTGGGACTGCTGCTCTGTTGTAGGCGTAAGGGTTCTTCGGGATCCTTTTAAGCCTTTTGGGGGGCATCTCAAGTTCCAAGGGTGGTGTGCTTTGGAGCAATTTGGACACATAGCTTGAATGGGCTGGTTAGCATTGTGTTTATCAAAGAATATTTTCGTGTCGTGGGGCAGGCTGCAGACTCCACACCTCACTGGGCGTTGGCTGCCGTCCCTGTTATGTCCAAATCTCTGACGTCTGAAGCATCTGGTGTAGGGCTTGTGTTGGAACACGCCCCAAATGCCACGATCAAGTTTTTTGGGAATCCGTCTATTTACTGTGAGAAGGACTTGTGGGGTTTCGTGCTTTGTGGATTTTTCCTGGCATCTTTCTGCTGACACCACATAATTCAGCTTTTCGAAATGAGATAAGGCCATGTGCATGAGACAGTGGAGTACAATGATTTTCCTTATTTTGTCCTCTGCCTTGATTTCGTCGCATTTCCTGTAATTCTTAAGGATTGTTACAGCTGTCTTATCTTTGGACTTCAGAATATATTCGCCAGACTGTTTGGTTGTTGTTGTTGTTGTTTTAGATTTAGCTACTCAGAACAAAATGTTCATGTAGCACGGGGCTATAGTGAGCCCATAATTGAGTACAGTTATTCGCGATAACCTTGTTACTGAGATATTTGAGTAAAAGTTTTAAATGAAGGTGGGGATTTCTCGTTTTCCCTCTTTATTTTTAGCTTCTGTTTTAGCGAACTGGTTTTAGTCTTATTTTAATAACATTATCTTGGTGGTGTATATAGATGCACAGTGTTCACTAGTGTGTTACATTTTTCAACAGC
Source organism: Procambarus clarkii (assembly GCF_040958095.1). NCBI lineage: Eukaryota > Metazoa > Arthropoda > Malacostraca > Decapoda > Cambaridae > Procambarus > Procambarus clarkii. The sequence continues at coordinate 3,946,879 of NC_091215.1, read as the reverse complement.
TTTTCTAATCATTGTAGTCACTGTGGAATTTGCATCTAATGAATCTGCTGTCATTGGATTAATGATGAATTTGATGCGCAGGTCTTCAGTTGCGTCACATTCCAGTAAGTAATTTAATAGTGGTGCCTCTGCATCTGTTCAGCAGATATGATACTCTTTAACTATTGAGTTTATTACCACCCAACTCTTGTAACCAACTCTGAGTCTGTGTATGGCTACTGCAATGTCTCTGGATAGGTTTTTACCAAGCTTGAAAGACTAGTACACAGTGGTTTGTTCTAACCACATCGCAGTGGATTTTCCTTCAGCTACTTTGGGTATGTGGGGAAATTTTGATAGTTGGGAGTGTTTACTTCTTGATTTACTCCTTAATCTGTGAAAAACTTGGAGGAATTTTAACCTGTATAACAGGTAGAGCAGTGAGTGTTTTTGCTAGTGAGTCTGCCTTTTCATTACCATCCATGCTAATGTAACTTGGTATCCAATTTAGGGTAACTGACAGCCCTAGATTGTGTACTTCTTTTCCAAGATGTAGGTTTTCTGTGATAAGTTGTATATTATCACTGTGCTGGCTGAATAACAATGCCTGGAGCGAAGATTTAGAGTCGGTATGAATGATGACATCATTCATGCTCCAGTAAGCTTTATGGATGGTAGTGTAAACTGCTGCCTCAGCAGAACCTCTTTCTTGATCAACTGATCCGTCTGTGAAGATGTGAGTCGTTGTAGGCCTCGAGATGGTTTCCATTTGTTGTTCTATGACAGCTTTGAGCCTCTGCGAGTCACATGCTGATCTTTTAACTGAAAATCCTTCAATGATTATCTTTAAACTCGATTCTTCCCCCAGCAGTAGTCTGCCGAAAGTGTTGATATGGTCAATGTCTCCATTGTTTTTAATGGTCCGTTTCAAGTCAACTTTCTCTAGAATCTTGACTAGATTATCCGTCCATGCACTTGTTATATACTGAAGGTAAAGCGATCTGTGTATGCTGTCTTCAATTGACAGTCTGGCGGTGGTTCCAACAAGTCTTTCTGTTATGGTGGCTATTCTTTGTTTGATCCTATTTTCTAAGGCTGATAAGTTGGTTTCCATTCTTAGATTCTGTCGACGCGTCCATATAGGTACTCCCAGCATTTTTCTGAGAGCATTATTTTGAGACACTTCCAGTTTCTCCCATTGGTTATCACTGAGGGATGTAAGAGCAGGAGCAGCATAGTCAATGAGTGACTTAACTGCTTTAACGTAGTACATTTTGAGTACTGGTAGAGATGCACCATCTCTAAGACTGGTCAGAGAGCACAAAGCTGAGTTTCTGGCTTTAGAGCGTTGCCGAAGATATTCAGTTTCTTGAGTAAATTTCAACTGTCTGTCTATTATGACTCCTAGGTATTGAAAAGAGGTAACTCACTCAATTTCATGTCCTTGTATTGCGAGTCTGATGTCTGTTCGGTTTGTTGTTGTTTAAGATTCGCCACATGGAACCAAAAGTTGCAAGTAGCAAGGGTTATGGTGAGCCCGTAGTGGACTTACCTGGCACAGGAGCGGGGCTATAACTGGGGACTGGACTGTTCAGTTGTTGTTGTTGTTTAAGATTCGCTTCTCAGAACAATAAGTTCCAGTAGCACGGGCTATGGTGAGCCCGTAAGTGGAGGCTCTTTGGAGCCATTATCTGTATCAGTGGCTGATACTAGAGATTGTGTCTAAGTTTTGGTTAGGAGTTTTACTCCTTTGACGATTATTTCTTATTTCTTTATGTTTACTTTGCGTGGTGGATTTGTAATTTAATTTTATTAGAGGTGTTGTGGTTTCTGTTCTTTGTTTATGATTATACTGTGGGAACCGACCTGTGAGATTTATATTTATTTAATTTATATGAATTTATATTTACGTTAATTTATATACTTCGATAGCAATTTGTATAATGTTAAGTGGACTGTATTTCTGCAATAATCTCAATCTCACAAATCGATCCTCTTCACATTAGGGGGGGTTTAATAGTTTATATATACAGCCAATCAAACTACAGTATTAACTACATACATTGAAGAGGTTCCTTATCTTATAGTACAGCAGGTTAGTCCACCAGGTATAACTAGGGTGTAGACACCAAATTATCCTCTTTGAGGTAGCTTCCATATCACCCAGTAACTGGTGCACAAATCTTGCTTCCTCGTCTTGACCTGTCAAAAGTGCGCTAGCTGTGAAGCCAGAATCCTATATATGACAAGCTATATCAGAGAAAACACTATACAGTACATGGAACAATAAAGACCTGGCTTAATTACCTTTAGTATGAGGCGATTTCGCGTTCTAACCTGCTAACCCTACCCAATGACATTAATGGCCACTAATGATAGATAATGGGTTTCGGAAAGAACACTTAACTTGATATGTAGACAGCGTGTTGAAAAATGGTACACCTTTGGTTTCCATAACACTGCGTCCAAGTAAAATTAACAGGAGCCGTATTTGCTCCCGTGTGCCTCTGGTCTAGTATAAAACAATGGCTGTTTAACACTCCATACTATTGACGTTACTGGCCGACATTGTCCAGAATGATAGGAGCCGAATTTGCTCCACACGTCTCGGAGGTGACACAACAATGGCTCCCTCCTTCCTCCCTGACGCCTGGCCTACTTTGTCCAGATTTCAGAAAGTGATAGAAGGGTCACATTTACTCTACTTTAATATTGATAATTAAGTTAATTTATATAAGATGTTTTTATGATGGTAAAGTCCAAAGACTAATGTATTTAAGAATAATTCCCACCATAATAGGTGGTGAATTATAATAGTATGTGGTGATGATATCCCGTTTTCTATAGACGGTAATTCCACTACAAGTTACGTTTTCTATGGGTAACTTGTTTATACAACACAGCTATTATCTGTATGATTATTAAATGGTGTCGGATTTTCCGACATAATTCCCCAGCGGCTGCTCACGGGTCGAAGTCCTGTTTAGAACAGACGAACACCGATACTCCTCCTTCGAATTATTACATTAATTTGATGTTAGTAGTTAGTAATCACACATTTGTGTGTCTGTTCGTACAGGACGGATGTCCCGTACTAGAGTTGCAGGGGTTAGAAGTCTAATGCAATTTCATTTCCCTGTCAACTCTTGAAAGGCTAATATTCAAGCCTTATTACTTATTATTTAACCCAGAAGACTGGATGTGATCAAGTACTACAGTCAAGTATGATTCAGGGACTGCAGTGAGATCAGTGACATTAGATATAACTTGAAGTTTGTTCAGGTAACTGGTCACTGATATATAAACACTGAGGCCCATGGAATACATCTTGATTAAATAATAAATGTATCAAATCAGTCATCAGATTTATTGGGGTTTAATTTAGTTAATTGATTCAGAAGATTGAATAGCTCATCATTAAAGTAAAGTATGGTTCTGAGACTGCAGTGGGTTCAGTGACATTGGTCGCAGTGACTTGTAGCTGTTTTAGGCTACTGTTCACTGATTTGCCACTGAGGCCTCATGAACTCATCTTCAGCTTTAAATGATGATACTAACATCAACCTCTGTTGGTATAGTCAGCTGTAATCTCCTTAGTATAATGCTAATGGAGAAATATAATCAGCTGACAAATTTAGATTTCTACTGGTATTGTTTATCTGCAGGCATAGGTCTCCTCAGGCTTGATACTGGGCCTGAGAGTAATTTACCTCCTGCAGAGTTTAACATGGTTATGCCCTGATATTTAGTAGGGCTACCAATGAATTGATGGTAATAGTCTGTCCCTACAAGGAGACCGAAGTCAGTGAGGTGATCAGACTTAATATTATCTGCCAATTTTATTCCTCTATTTCTCAGGAATTTGGCTGTTGCTCTCAGACCTTGAACTTGTAGGTCTACTGGTATTTTGTCCACCACAATGGCTTGTACTCGACAGATGTACCTGCCTAAACGTACTGATGGTTGTACCACCTGGTAGACTTGAGGTCCTGCATCTGTTACAAACCCTGAGATGTTGAATGACATCTGGGCTACAGGCCTTAATTGTAGTTCATCTGCCAACTTTTTAGTGATATATGTTCTCTGGGATCCTTGGTCAAACAACCCACGGGTATGGACCTTGGCCCTCTTATTCAGGATGGTAATTTGGGCAGTAGGCAAAGTCGTATTACCTTTAGACTTTGCCAAATGGACACTCTTTGTTTGTTGCACCTTGCAGTACTGTACTGTGGTGGGAATGCTATCTTCCACCTTGGGTCTTGAATACGTTAATTTCGTATATTTACACAGTGCTGCATGGTGCCTACCTCTTCTTCACCTGTTACAGGTGTTGAATTGGGTATCACAATAGTCTATGTTGTGTGACTTGAGACACCTTGCACATCTCCCTAATTCCAGGAGTCGCTCCATACGAGTGTCTCTGGTTGGATAATTAGCACAACAGTATGTTGAATGTTTCCTTTTGCAGAACATACATGTCCCCCAGCCTACTGCACGTTTGGAAGTTACCGGTTTGGGTGAACTAGTAACAGTAGGCTTGGAGGTTGCTGCTGCATTGTCAGATTTTCTGCAACTTGATGTTTGAGTAATTGGTTGATGTTTATTTGGGGTGGTTGTTTTACCCTTTAATTGACTATTATTTTCTATTTCTGAAGGCTTGTAAGAGGCTTTAACTTCCTCATTTGCTCGTCGTTTGTTTATGATGGAATGTAAACCTTCAGTGATGTCCTGTACTGTCAGGATGGTGTTATGTTGATGTGCATATAATTCATCTAGTATATCGCTGGACAATTTTCGTTGAAGGACTACTTTGGTCATCCATTCACTAGTAGTTATATCAACCTTAAGACTGAATGTTCTTAGTAGTGACTCAAACTCCATGCTGAAGGATTGTAATGAGTCAGCAGTCTGATCAGGTTGAGGTAAATCCAGCAATTGTAGTACTAGATGTATGACAGTTTTCTCATTGCCAGCATTATCCATACTAGCTAGTTGGTGAAGCCTTGTGGGGCTTGTACTTGGGCTGCTCATAATACTGAACAAGCACTGATGGTAGCCTAGGGTAAATTCTGAACTCACTAGGCAATAATCCTACCTCTACTAGAGGTTAGCACTTAAAATTAATACACATTATATATATATACAATCATACACACTAATGATTTGAGTGATAAACCAGTGTCACTGGAAGTACCTTTAGGTTAGCTCTTCTATATCACCCTAGGATGGTAAAGACACTAATTAATCACTCAAAGGTGTAATGATCATAAGTAAATTATTATATATACAACTCAACTCGAGTTGATAAAAATTACACCCAAAATAGGGTCTGGACCATTCATTAATGGTGTTAGGTTGATCAATATAGTACAACTGACTATGGTAATAATGGGACTAGGATGAGCAATAATAGTTCAACTAGTCAATGGTTAATATCCTACCCTGTTGTGGGTTGGCAATTAGTAAATATTATACTGTGATCACTAGTGCAATTTATATTAAATAATTCTCTATTTTGGAGAAATAATATACACAATTATTGATAATAGCCTCTTAATTAGCCTCTATGAAACTTCTAATATTATCAAGAAGTATTAAATATTATTAGTGACCTCGCGAAATAAAGTCCACAAAATTCGTAGATAATCTCTCGCGAAATGTAACACCACGAAATCCGTGAACAATCTCGCGACACAGTCACTAATTTGGCTGGCTTCTATATTAGCGCTGTCATTTCACAGAATAACACGCCACCAAATCTGTGGGTGTGCATGAAACCGCTGACGAAGCTGATCTGGGCTGAGGGAGACTCCTGAGCTCCCACGAGGCTTCGCCGCTGTCTCTGACTGGCTTTGTTTAAATCACACTGCACTAGTTTATTTAATGAATCCACTGGTTAACTGGTTCATCCGGTACTAAGATGACCAAATGTGGGTTCAAAGGACCAAATATTCCGGTTCCGAAGGTCCAAATAATGTGGGTACCGACCTGTGAGATTTATATTTATTTAATTTATATGAATTTATATTTACGTTAATTTATATACTTCGATAGCAATTTGTATAATGTTAAGTGGACTGTATTTCTGCAATAATCTCAATCTCACAAATCGATCCTCTTCACATTAGGGGGGGTTTAATAGTTTATATATACAGCCAATCAAACTACAGTATTAACTACATACATTGAAGAGGTTCCTTATCTTATAGTACAGCAGGTTAGTCCACCAGGTATAACTAGGGTGTAGACACCAAATTATCCTCTTTGAGGTAGCTTCCATATCACCCAGTAACTGGTGCACAAATCTTGCTTCCTCGTCTTGACCTGTCAAAAGTGCGCTAGCTGTGAAGCCAGAATCCTATATATGACAAGCTATATCAGAGAAAACACTATACAGTACATGGAACAATAAAGACCTGGCTTAATTACCTTTAGTATGAGGCGATTTCGCGTTCTAACCGGGTCACCCTATATAATGACATTAATGGCCACTAATGATAGATAATGGGTTTCGGAAAGAACACTTAACTTGATATGTAGACAGCGTGTTGAAAAATGGTACACCTTTGGTTTCCATAACACTGCGTCCAAGTAAAATTAACAGGAGCCGTATTTGCTCCCGTGTGCCTCTGGTCTAGTATAAAACAATGGCTGTTTAACACTCCATACTATTGACGTTACTGGCCGACATTGTCCAGAATGATAGGAGCCGAATTTGCTCCACACGTCTCGGAGGTGACACAACAATGGCTCCCTCCTTCCTCCCTGACGCCTGGCCTACTTTGTCCAGATTTCAGAAAGTGATAGAAGGGTCACATTTACTCTACTTTAATATTGATAATTAAGTTAATTTATATAAGATGTTTTTATGATGGTAAAGTCCAAAGACTAATGTATTTAAGAATAATTCCCACCATAATAGGTGGTGAATTATAATAGTATGTGGTGATGATATCCCGTTTTCTATAGACGGTAATTCCACTACAAGTTACGTTTTCTATGGGTAACTTGTTTATACAACACAGCTATTATCTGTATGATTATTAAATGGTGTCGGATTTTCCGACATATACCACCTGTTCAAGTGTCTTCTTATATATTAGTGTTTATCTTATAGTTGCTATATCCATTGTTCACCAACACCAGTGTTATACTTTCAAACTTCTTACTCACGTTACTCCATTCAGAGCAGTGAGTAAGGTCTCGACGGATATAAGTGTTGAGAACACTGGCTTTGAATCTTTTGGGTCACTCACTCCTACTGTTTAACATAATCCTATGTTTGTATGCTTGGTATAGACACCAGTGCTCAGAAATGCTCCTATGTTTATTATTAATATATCCAGGAAAGACAGACTGTTATTTTCACTATTTTCATGGGTGAATCGTAATCCTGACCCCTCTTTCTAGATTGCTCTACATATCAATTAATTCTTCTAGGTCTTTTACTATTACGAATATGTCATCGACATAACGGCAGTATTCACTTGACATTAGCCTATTACTGAAGACTCTTTCCTCGATTGTTATAATGTAAAATATTGCAAATAGCACTATAAGAGGGGAGTCCATTGCTACTCCGTCTATCTGTAGATACATGTTACCTTGCTGAATGATGAAAGAAGCTTCCTTTGAACACCTACAATGCCGTTCATTATTGAGGCGTATGAGTGAGAACGCAATTACTGAAGGCTCGAGTGTGGTTGAGTTAACTCTAAAACCCTGGATGGGCCCCAGTTTGGGGCCTCCAGAGCCTTTCAGAGAGCTTAGAAGAGTTCTGGGCTGGAAAACGTTTGTTCTACCGTGGCCGAGTCAGTTAATGCAGGCGTCAGTTACAGAAGGTTCCACACTGAGGCGACGGAGAAGAAAGCTCGCCACTCTAAGGTCACTTGTTGTTTCGGCGAGCCTGGGACCAAAATCCTTGAGAAACCTTGCACATTCTCCCTATGGACATCGTGTCTCAGAACCATTCAGAACAAAATTGTAAAGGTGATCTATTTCTGTGTACTTGATTGATTTGTGACTGTGTATTGCCGCAGCTCCTGCTTAACCAACAAAGAGGGGGATTACGTGGCTGCCAAAGTGGATATGAATGTACTCACACCATTCATCAGTCATTTCTCCATAGATGTAGTATGATTCCATCAGGTCGACCAGAAAGAGCAGCAAAGTTAAAGTTCATTAGGTTACTGTGCTCTCTGCTGGACACTGGCAATGATGTAAGGCTCCTGTTAATAATGTCGTTGACTGAATCGGGTCGTGAGTGCCAAATCCACTTATTTTCTGCAGCGCAGGCTGTGTGATCCATATTCGTCTGCATCTGCCTCACTGCAAATACACCTACATACCATGTGGTTGGGGTAGAAAAACGGAGGGCGTCTGCAATACAGAGTTGCTGAGGATCAAAACGTGTGCCCTTCACAGTCATAGGGACTGCCAAAATAACGTCCCCTGCATGGGGAGCCTGCACAGATGTGAGGTGAGCATGATCACAGGGAGTTAGTGTTGCCTCCAGCAAAGCTGTTGCATCTTTCTGTACGATGTGGCTGTCCCAGCTAGATAATTTGTTGGCATTCAGTATGGCGGGTCTGAGTGTTAGGTCTGCCAGGGAACCTCATTTTGTGTTACATTCTGTGTAGTGGGGGTCATGTCCCCGCTGAGTTCCCACTTTGTGTGCAGGACAATATCATTTTGTTATGGACTTACATTGTGTAATTTATTTATTTTTTTCTTATTATATTGATTAAATATCCGCCCCTTTACATACAAGGAAAATCATTCACCTTCTGTACACCATCATCTCTTTTCTTGGCCCTTCACTACATTACAGGGAAATACAGGTTTATAAATAGGGTTGTATTCTGCTTCAGTGGACATGTTGACCAACATGTTTCCCGTCACTGCTGATGCCATCAGGTATGGTTGTATGTGTATGTCAGTAGCAGTAGCTGAGAGAACACTAACCCTGACACACCCCAGATACCTCATACCCTCCAATGAAAAATCAAATATACAAATTTCAGGTGTAGTGAGGAGTTGATGCTGCTAAAACTAATGAAGACCTGCAGTTGTTTCAACCAAGAAATTTTCAAAAATATTCTACTTACCAAATAAAGCTAGGCCTATCACACTTATGTATGACACTCATGTAACTCTACGAAACTTCTGGATGTTCAGGCACAATAAGGTAACAAAAAGTCGTTGGATCTCTTCGGATGCATAAAATATAAAACCTAATAGGAAACATACAATGAAAAAACTGTGCATTCACAGATACTCTACAAAATGTAGTTTGGCACAAACTTTGGGAGTTACGGAGGGAGAGATCCGGGCAGAACTTCAGCAGGGCGTACACAGCCTCTACTCTGCCAGCTTCCACTGCCACGTGAAGAGCTGTATTTCCTGCCGGGAGAGAAACAATAGCATGAAAGTAACTGTTAGTGGAAACAAATTTTGCATTTAACTGAGGCTATTCACCAGATTTTTTTTTAACGTGCTATGATTAATTTAACAATTATTGTAATAATAATAACCTTAGTAACAATACATGTTATGGTATTGCGGAATTGAATTGTTTGTGAGTGCTCGAGAAAATATAAATAGAATCTAAAACGGAAAGAAATGATTTATTCTAATGAAAAAAATCCTATCACAAATGGAACGACTTGAAAGAGTCGTTAAAAAAAAACAATGTCGTCTATTTCTTTACCAGACCCATTTGTGACTGTTAGCTGTGTAATGCTCAATATTTTGGCAAGTCCCAAATATTTGAAGATTGAACTAATTAAATAGATATATCATAAGAGCAAGGAGACTGCCAACTTGCTCATGAGGAGCTCTCCTGAAACCAAACAAAACTCCTTGAAGGAGACCAATATTTTATGCCTTCACATGACCACTTTGAGACTGTCAGCTCCAACGAATTCAATATATTGGGAAAGCAACAACATCCCTTTTAAAACTCCTAACACTGTACAAGCAGCAAGGACCTATTGAAGAACATGTACTCACTAAACATAACCAGACCATCACCAGAGATATACTCACTAAACATAACCAGACCATCACCAGAGATATACTCACTAAACATGACCAGACCATCACCAGAGATATACTCACTAAACATAACCAGACCATCACCAGTGATATACTCACAAAACATAACTAGACCATCACCAGAGATATACTCACTAAACATAACCAGACCATCACCAGAGATATACTCACTAAACATAACCAGACCATCACCAGTGATATACTCACAAAACATAACCAGACCATCACTAGAGATATACTCACTAAACATAACCAGACCATCATCAGTGATATATTCACTAAACATGACCAGACCATCACCAGAGATATAGTCACTAAACATAACCAGACCATCACCAGAGATATACTCACAAAAGCATAACCAGACCATCACCAGAGATATACTCACAAAACATAACCAGACCATCACCAGAGATATACTCACTAAGCATAACCAGACCATCACCAGAGATATACTCACTAAACATAACCAGACCATCACCAGTGATATACTCACAAAACATAACCAGACCATCACCAGAGATATACTCACAAAACATAACCAGACCATCACCAGTGATATACTCACAAAACATAACCAGACCATCACCAGAGATATACTCACTAAACATAACCAGACCATCACCAGAGATATACTCACTAAACATAACCAGACCATCACCAGAGATATACTCACTAAACATAACCAGACCATCACCAGAGATATACTCACTAAACATAACCAGACCATCGCCAGAGATATACTCACTAAACATAACCAGACCATCACCAGAGATATACTCTCTAAACATAACCAGACCATCACCAGAGATATACTCACTAAACATAACCAGACCATCACCAGAGATATACTCACTAAACATAACCAGACCATCACCAGAGATATACTCACTAAACATAACCAGACCATCACCAGAGATATACTCACTAAACATAACCAGACCATCACCAGAGATATACTCACTAAACATAACCAGACCATCACCAGATATATACTCACAAACAACACCAAAATAATCGTCAACAACAACAGACTGGACAACGGCGAGGCATTATACATAAAGCAAACAAAGCAACACATCAATTGCCAACTAGCACCAAATTACACTCCTGTGGGGAAGTTTTATTATTTTATTAATTTAATTTAATTCAACATCTTAAATTGTAAAATTAAATTAATTAAATATTTATTTCATAAAAGCTTAGTGAAATCTTAGTGGACTGTATTTTTTAAATTTCACACATATAGATCCACACTGACTATGGGGGTTTTATATTTAAATTCAACTAAACTAAATTAAATCAGTTAGTTAAACTAAGTAAATAATTCAGGTTATTTAAATTGTATAAGTGAATTGATTTAGTAATTATATGGAGCAACAGCTTATCTGGCTCAGAGGCTGTTACTCCAGTCTGAACACGTATGAGTCCCACAGGCCGGTTACTTCCACATAGACTATGTGGCTTGTGGCGTCACTTACATGCCGCAATATGTCTGAGTTTAGAAACCCCTAACTCACTGTTTAAATGTAGTTCCAACCTCAACCTGCCCGAATGTTACATTGTAAAAAATGCATGCAACATTTACAGACATATCAATTATGTTAAATACCACAATTTATTTGTGGAAAAGTCTTAGCCATTGTGGTCGGCTGCCGGTCATACCTCTAACCATGAACTACACTTGTAATGTTGTTGTTGTTAAAGATTCGCTACCTGGAACAAAATGTTCCAAGTAACACAGGCTATGGTGAGCCCGCAGTGCCTTTACACTTGTAAGAAAATGAATGGCCACTCTAATCTTTGTGCTAGAACCGGAAACGAGATACTTCCCGATAATTGACGATGTCGCTGTGAAGTATAACTTTAAAATATCACATGATTTTACGAGAACTTGGGGAACAAACACAGCGTGTGACTCGACTTGGCAAATAATATGGCTGCTCTCTCAATCCTCCCTCACTCGTTTTGTTTGAGAGATAATTTATACTTTTAGGGAAGGAGTGATATTGATTTTGTATTTATTGCTATATATTTTAGTTAAATATATGTAATGAAAATAAGCATCAATCAGTTCTCAGACTGTATTAATAATATTTGTAAATAGACCCATATTCGAATTATTACATATAATTTTGGTGACATCACAGTTCATATGCTTTCATAATGAATATATATAAATTAATTACATCCTCCTATTTAGGAGAAATTTAACTTCAAATTTATTTTAATAATTTTTTTGAAATATATATTTTCCTGGATTATATGTAATTAAATAATAATTAAATACATTTTAATAATCTAGGAGGGGGAAATTACCACGTAATTCACGTAATTCTGGGAGGGAGAATACATGTAGGATTCCACTATTTAGGACTCGCTGAACACTTTACTCTTCATCAGAATTATTAAAATATTGTTTTAATTTTAATGTGCACTTGTGTGTGGCATTACATACAGGATGGATGTCCCTTATTATAGTTGAGAGTTGTGTAGGTCTCTTCATGACTTCTCCAGCCAACTCCAATAGTGCTAACTTTTCTACTGACATGAGGCTAGTGCTGGCATTGTACTTCACTTTTACTATCTTCAAGAGTCCTTGGCTATCTGGGTGAACAGAGACAATACGGTCTATAGGCCACTCTGAGCATGTGCTTTCGCTGTCCACCAGAACAACATCGACAGGTTGTAACTGTATTATGTTACAGGGGTTGGTAGCCCCATAGTAATAATCATGCAGAGCAGTTAAATACTCCAGATCCCAAACTTCATTCCACCGACTGATTATTCACAACAGATCTTTATGACGCTGAACGAAGTCGCTCTCCCCAATGTATGAAGGATCTCTTGGGTCCTCATCAGTGAGGGTCGCAAAAAGGTTGACAGGTTCTCCATACATCAAATGAGATGGACTAAGTGACTCATGTTGTGAGATGTCATCAGAAAGGTAAGTCAGCGGTCGGTTATTGCCTCTGGATTTTATTTCCGTGACAACGGTGTGGAGTTCTAGTTTTTTTAGCATTGCAAGGTTTTCCTTATACAGCATTTCACTGTCCCAACAATTCTCTCATTCAACACTCCATGCCACGTTGCTCTGGGTGGTACAAATTTCCAGTAGCACTGCCGTTCATTCAGGGTAGTGCGAACAACTAGGTGGTCCCAGATCTCACCCAGGCATGTTTCATAAGCCACCAGATTGGACTCGTTGACAGATATCATCAAATTAGGGCAAGATCTGCGTGCAGAAAAATCTGTGGAAAACCTGGATAAATGGTGGCACAAGTATAAAGGCAAATGTAGGCCTTAACAGGGATTTTATCCCTGGTGCCGGTTAGGGTTATAGCACCTATGAAGTGAACTCCTGTGGCCTCGAAAAGACGAAAGTGCACTACTCGTTCCTTAGGGAAGGGTGGGGGTCGTGGGTATGGAAATACCCGAGCATCGTACCTCCGGCAGGAAATACCGAATTTAAGTATTGACAAGCAGTCTGGCCACTTTGCGGAAGCCAGTACTAATGTCACAAAAAGGTTAGAATATCTAGTACCCCCTCCCCCATGAACAGTGCAGTGTACGGGAATGTATAGTACAAGCAATCTGCTTTTCCAGGGATTCTGCATGAGGAAACAAGGATGTTTTAATTCAAGATCAACATCTTCGTGCTGTAATCTGCGAGAAGTCCTTGTGAAACGCTTTTAGGCATTCGACCATAAATAAAAGGAGAAAATGAACTTTGGAGAGTTAATTTTTCAACTACCCCCGACAATGAAGAAAAACGTAAGAAATATTGTGAAGATTCTTGTTACAATCATTAATCTTACCCTTTTGGTCACATTCAACAACATATATATATATATATATATATATATATATATATATATATATATATATATATATATATATATATATATATATATATATATATATATATATATATATATATATATATATATATATATATAATATATATCTGAAAACTCACACCCCAGAAGTGACTCGAACCCATACTCCCAGGAGCAACGCAACTGGTATGTACAAGACGCCTTAATCCACTTGACCATCACGACTGGACAAAATGAGGTGATAGCCGAGGCTATTTGAACCACCCCACCGCCGGCACTCGGATAGTAATCTTGGGCATAGCATTTTACCAAATCACCTCATTCTTTGGGGCACACGTGAGGAACACAAATGCGAACAAGCCTGAATGGTCCCCAGGACAATATGCAACTGAAAACTCACACCCCAGAAGTGACTCGAACCCATACTCCCAGGAGCAACGCAACTGGTATGTACAAGACGCCTTAATCCACTTGACCATCACGACCGGACAAAATGAGGTGATAGCCGAGGCTATTTGAACCACCCCACCGCCGGCACTCGGATAGTAATCTTGGGCATAGCATTTTACCAAATCACCTCATTCTTTGGTGCACACGTGAGGAACACAAATGCGAACAAGCCTGAATGGTCCCCAGGACAATATGCAACTGAAAACTCACACCATCCGAGTGGTGTGTGAGTGGAATTTTACTATCCGAGTGCCGGCGGTGGGGTGGTTCAAATAGCCTCGGCTATCACCTCATTTTGTCCGGTCGTGATGGTCAAGTGGATTAAGGCGTCTTGTACATACCAGTTGCGTTGCTCCTGGGAGTATGGGTTCGAGTCACTTCTGGGGTGTGAGTTTTCAGTTGCATATTGTCCTGGGGACCATTCAGGCTTGTTCGCATTTGTGTTCCTCACGTGTGCCCCAAAGAATGAGGTGATTTGGTAAAATGCTATGCCCAAGATTACTATCCGAGTGCCGGCGGTGGGGTGGTTCAAATAGCCTCGGCTATCACCTCATTTTGTCCGGTCGTGATGGTCAAGTGGATTAAGGCGTCTTGTACATACCAGTTGCGTTGCTCCTGGGAGTATGGGTTCGAGTCACTTCTGGGGTGTGAGTTTTCAGTTATATATATATATATATATATATATATATATATATATATATATATATATATATATATATATATATATATATATATATATATATATATATATATATATATATATATATATATATATATATATATATATATATATATATATATATATATATATATAGAGCCTTGCCTTGAGGTGCCAACAACTGCTCCTAAAAGAGGTTTTTGCCGAGTATGCAACAAAAACACCGACATAAACTCCAACGGTGGTGTTATCCGCTTTCACACCTTCAACGAGGTAAGATGCAGTGGTTCCCACCAGCTTCCAAAGGGAAGCTATGGCCAGCTGCCATTGACAGTTAGAGAAGAGACTCCCATTAACCTAATCTCATCTGAAAACCTCACCCAAGCGATCATAGCGACGTCTGCTAGAACATTACCACACATCCCAAAAGTAGCCCGCCCAAATGCAGCAGCCAAACTCTGTAATCTTCTGAAAAGGGTCAATGATGCCCCGGAAAACATTCAAGCGTGGACTAATGTCCATCTTTTTGGCAATGTATGCATCACTGTCCCTCAAAGGAGGGACAAATCACTTGCTTCCTCGTTCCTGAAGGCGATAAATGAATACCCAAGGGGGAACAACCTAGTTCGCCTGCCTCTCCGAGCAAAACACATCCACCGCAGAAATGGTAACAACAACATACCGGAAACGCACAAAATCAGAGCACAAATCACCAAGAAAATTGAAGAGGGAAATACCGCAAGTGCTATTAGAGTCCTCACCAGTGACGAGAAAATTGCTCCTCGAAACTCAGCCACAGCACGGGCCCTGCAAAGCAAGCACCCACCCAGAGCACCTCAAGGCGACAACATCGTTCCGCCATCAGCCCACACCATTTCAGACCCATTAATCGTTGGTGAATCTGAGGTCTACAAAGCAGCCCTTTCTTTTCCACCTGGGTCAGCAGGCGGCTTTACAGGGTTAAAACCTCAACACATCAAGCAAATGTTAAATCCTGCGGTTGGTGATGCTGCACAAGATCTTCTTATGGAACTCACAAGGTTCGTCAACATGTGCCTGGCTGGTGAGATACCTGAGGTCATCAGGCCTCTCTTTTTTGGTGCCTCCCTCTGTGCTCTCAAAAAGAAGGACGAAGGAATCAGGCCAATCACTGTTGGCAACTCTCTCCGACGCCTGATTGCCAAGGCTGCTACGAGGGTAGTCAGCCAGCAAGCGGCTGAATTGCTGAAACCAATCCAGCTAGGATTTGGAATCCCCCAAGGCTGTGAAGCGGCTGCTCATGCAGCACGAGCATACATCACCAACATTTCTGATGAAAAGGCCCTGCTCAAACTGAACTTTAAGAATGCCTTCAACATGGTAAGAAGAGATGCAGTACTTTGTGCCGTACATCGCCATTTCCGGCCCTTCTACCCGTTCATACTATCGTGCTACAGTGGTGAGTCAAAACTGCTCTTTGGTGATCATGAAATCAGATCATGTGAAGGTGTTCAGCAAAGTGATCCTCTTGCTCCCCTTCTTTTCTGCTTAGACTTAAAAGAAATCACCGAAAGCTTGTCCAGCGAGTTCAACATCTGTTTTTTGGATGATGGCACCATTGCTGGCACCGTAGACCATCTCTTGGCAGATATCAGGAAAATAAAGGAGCAAGAAGTAAGCCTGGGTCTTGTCCTGAACCCTTCCAAGTGTGAAGTAGTCTCTTCCAACCCAGACATCGTAGCTAGAATAAGGTCTGTCTTGCCTGGAGCCCATGTCATTAGGGCCGAGAACAGCACCCTCCTTGGAGCCCCCGTCGGGTCTAACGCCATTGAGGAGATCCTTGACAAGAAAATCGCAGACCTTAGGAGGATGGAAGACAGAATAGGTGACATCGATGCCCACGATGCTTTTTATCTCCTCACCAAATGCCTATCCCTTCCGAGGCTAACCTACTTTCTGAGGTGCGCCCCATCTTACGACAGCCGAAAGCTTGAAGAGTATGACCTCTTACTGAAGACCATGCTGGAAAAAGTTGTTGACCTCTCCCTCAACGAATGCCAGTGGAAACAAGCCACTCTTTCTGTTAGGCTCGGTGGCTTGGGTGTCTGCACTGCTACCCAAATTGCTGTCCCAGCCTTCCTGTCTTCCTCCTCAGCATCAGATGACCTGGTTAAGGAAATTCTACCTGACACCCTGAGTGATGTAGCGGGGATACAGGACCCCCACTACACGGAATGCGACACGAAATGGGGTGCCATGGCAGTTCCAGCACTCAGACCAGCCATGCCGAAAGCCAAGAAACAATCCAGTTGGGATAGCCCCATTGTAGACAAAGAAGCCACAGCTTTGCTGGAGGCAGCAACAACCCCCAGTGATCAAGCACGCCTCACAGCTGTGCAAGCTCCCCATGCAGGGGACTTCCTTTTGGCAGTCCCTATGTCTGCGACAGGCACACGTCTTGATCCGCAGGAGCTCCGTATTGCAGTTGCTCTCCGTCTTGCTGCCCCTATCCACACTGTTTATAGGTGTATTTGCGGCAAGGCAGATGCTGACGAATATGGACTGCATGGCCTGCACTGTGGAAAATCTGGTGGTTGGCACACTAGACACGACGAAGTCAATGACATCATTAAAAGAAGCCTTGCCTCGGCTCAGTGTCCAGCGGAGAGAGAGCCCCGCAACCTACTAAACCGTGACTCTGTTAGCTTTGCCGGCCGACCAGACGGAATCACACTGCGACCGTGGAAGGGTGGCAGACAGTTGGCATGGGACTATACTTGTGTATCCACCCTGGCAACCACATACATCAACCTCTCTGCCGGCACAGCAGGAGCCGCAGCGACACACAGAGAAAGAGACAAGTCAGCCAAGTACAGGCAATTAGATCATCGGTACAACTTCGGTCCAATGGGGTCTGAGACCCTAGGCCCATGGGGAGAGAGTGCAAGAAGGTTTCTTAAGGATCTTGGTTCCAAGCTCATTGACACCATAAGAGACCATAGAGCAGCAAGTTTTCTCTTTCAG
The DNA here is from genome assembly GCF_040958095.1 of Procambarus clarkii. Taxonomy (NCBI): domain Eukaryota; kingdom Metazoa; phylum Arthropoda; class Malacostraca; order Decapoda; family Cambaridae; genus Procambarus; species Procambarus clarkii. The sequence continues at coordinate 3,928,894 of NC_091215.1, read as the reverse complement.
CGCCTCAGTGTCGCGATCCAGAGGGGGAATGCTCGCTGCATCCTCGGTTCATGCCCGGCGTTGGAGGAGTTCGAGGAAATCTACAGCCTCTAGGAAGCGAACTTTTTTTTGTGTCCTCTTAATGTTAATTTTTTGTATAAAATCAGATATTTTTATCTTCACCAACAAGCATGGGGAACTCCACTCACTTCTACTGGGCTCCGCAAGGTCGTTCTCAAGGAGATACTCCACCTCCTTCCTCATCAGCTCTCGCTTCTCCGGGCTCACCCTATACGCGCTCTGCTTGACGGGCCTGGCGTCCCTCACCTCCACCTCGTGCGTTACACTCTTGTGTCGTCGGGGCACGTCGGTAAAGAGAGAGGCATTCTCCCTCAGTAGGTTCGTCAGGTCCGCGCTCTGTTGCCCTTCCAGGTGTAGTAGCTTGTCCTCGATCTTCGCCAGACTCTCAGTGTTGATGAGACGGGTGCCGTCCGCCCTGGACCACTTTCCTTCCTCCTCTGGAAGTTCCTGGTCCACCTGCATGCACAAAATCGTCTTCTGCTGGGGGTCTCGGGTCACCGTCCCGTCCTGCACGGCGGCTCCTCCTTCCACAGGGAAGTAAGGCTTCAGGCGGTCTACATGACACGCCTGTTTCTTGCGGGGTCTATCCGGCATCCCGATTTCATACGATACAGGACCCAACCGCCGTAGCACCTGGTATGGTCCCTCGAACCGCGACTCGGTCACCCTACTTTTCCCCAGCAGCAATACCATCACCTGGGACCCAACCTGGAACACCCTCGGCGTAGCTCTCTTGTCGTACCACTCCGACATCTTACGCTGCGCCTCCTTCAGATGTTTCCCAGCTAGTTCCTTTGCTAGAGTGAGACGCTCCTTGAACCTTTGAACATATTCATTGACCGTTCCCACGGTCTCTCCCGGTGTCCATTGTTCCTTCAGCATGGACAGAGGACTTCGCACCTCGTGTCCATACACCAGCTGGAAAGGTGAGAAACCTAACGATTCTACCACCGCGTTACGTATGGCAAACAACGCGGGGTATACTGCCTCATCCCACTCAGCCCCCTGTTCTGCGCAGAACACTCTCAGAACGGTCTTCAAGGTGGAGTGAAACCTTTCGATCGCCCCTTGCGACTGCGGTCGGTAGGGCGACGACCGAATCTGAGTCACTCCCCAACCTGTCACCGTCTGTCAGAACCACTTAGAATGGAATATACTTCCACAGTCTGTCTGAATTTCTCTGGGCATCCCCACCCAAGAGAAAAATCGTTGTAATTGCCTGGCTACTCCTTTCGACGTCAAACGTGGCATCGGGACGGCTTCTGGAAATCTGGTGGACGCACACATGATCGTCATCAGGTAGGTATTCCCTCGTTTCGTCCTTGGCAAGGGACCTACCCCGTCGACCAACAGACGCTCGAATGCACGCCCAAACGCCGGAACAGGGACCAACGGCGCCTTCGGTATCGCGGGTTGGCTCTTCCCTGCCCTCTGGCACGGTTAGCTCGTCTTACAATAACGCCTCACGTCGGCGTCCATACCTGGCCAGTAGAAATGATCCCTGATCTTTCGCAGCGTCTTGGTCACCCCCAGGTGACCTGCAGAGTCCACAGAATGTGATATGTCTAACACTGCCGCTCTGCACTGGGCCGGCAGCACTACCTGGTGCCTCGTACCTAGAGACTCTTCTCCGGCCTCCATCCTCACAGGCCTCCACTGTCTCATCAGCATGCCGTCCTGTATGTAAAAATGAGTGGCCCTCTCAGGGCCAACACGTCCTCCTTTGGCCTCACGAATTAATTCGGGGAACTCCATTTGCTGCAACTCTCTAAGACGAGTGCGGTCTACCCCTAGTGAACTGGTGAGGGTCACCTGCAACTCACCATTTGGGCTGCCTTCGCCCTCCGCTCGTTCTCCGGGTCCCATGAAGAGGTGATCGATTCCCAGGCTGTCGGACGTCTCCTCAGCCCCATCAGATCCACACCCTCCGTGTCCTTCGCGCTGTGTCGGCATCACAGCACAAACCGGGAACGCCACAGTGGCGATTCCTTTCTCGTCCCCACAGGTGTCTAGCATTCCGCCCGTCTACCTATAGTGCTCTAGGCACTCCTCGCCCTTCACGAGATTCGGGAGGACATATCCTCCACATGCGTCATTTCCCAAGATGACTTGTGCCTCCATCTTGGGAATTGATGCACAGACCCCCACCACTAGGGTCTGGCAGCCATAATCAGAATTCAGAGTCACCTGGTGTAGGGGCATCCTCACTGGGCCTCCCACAGTGGTCACTCTTGCCACCCCCACACTGGTACTCTCGTAACCCTCGGGGAACAGGGTTTCGCTCACCAGGGTAAATTCTGCCCCAGTGTCTCTTAATATCTTCACCGGGATGGGGTCTGCGTCCCCCATCCTTACGGTTCCCTCACTCACGAATGGATGAACTCTTTTCTCCCCACTCAGTACGGGTTCATCCCGCACCCTCTCGGCCATCTGGTCCTCGACCCTCACGAAAGCAACGTTCCCCCGCTGTTTAGGGCGTTTGCATTCCCGCACGATGTGTCCGAATAATCCGCAGTTGTAGCAGCGGATCTTCCTCGTCGGAGACCATCCACCACTGCTCGCCCTGGCACCGCCTCCAGAGGCCGTCGCTCCGTGTGTCTTCCTCGTACCATCCGTCGACTCCTTCGTCGCAGCAACAGCTCCTGAGCTCTCAGCTTGGTACTTCTTTACCGGCTCCACAGCACTCTTCGAGCCTCTGTTGTCGCCACTCGAGAGGTGGGACTTGGGAGAACTCGCTCCTGTCCTCCATCTGTCCATCCTCCTATAATTTCTACCATTTCCGGAGTATACGGGCGGTAGGTGCTGTCCCTCTCTACGCGGGCGTAAGGCTTCTTCCAGCATGTCGGCTCTGTCGGCTGCGGCCCTCAGGTCCTTAATGTCCGCCTCCTTTACTCTAACCCTGATCTCAGGAGAGAGCACGGACATAAACTTCTCCATGACCATAAGCCTCTTGACCTCTTCAGCCGACCTCGCTCCTTCAGAGTCCAGCCACTTAAGGAACTTTCTCTCCATGTCCCTCGCCGTCTCCGCATAAGATTTTCCTGGCGAACGGGTACATTCCCTGAATCTCTTCCTGTAACATTCCGGCGTGAGCTTGAAAGAATGGAGCACAGCTCTCTTTACAGCATCGTAGTTGGTGCACTCTTGGAGGTCAAGCATATTGTAGGCTTCACGAGCTTCACCGGTGAGCCTACCCTGAACCAGCTCCGCCCACTCCGCCCTCGGCCACCTCTTCAAAGTAGCAACCCTTTCGAAGTGGTCGAAGAAACCTTCAGCTTCATTTGGTACAAAGACCGGCAAATCTCGCTCCCTCACTCGGCGGTCCTCCTGCTGTGGAGGAGCAGGGGGAGCTAGCCCTAGCTCAGCTCGCCTCAGCTCCACATCCTTGTTAGCTTCTATCTCCTGCTGTCTCATTCTAGCTTCTAGCTCGTCTTTGTGCTGCTGTGCCTCTCGCTCTTCCTTGCGCTGCTGTGCTTCTGCTTCTCGCTCTTCTTTGCGCTGCTGTGCCTCTCGCTCTTCCTTGCGCTGCTGTGCTTCTGCTTCTTGCTCTTCTTTGCGCTGCTGTGCCTCTCGCTCCTCACGCTTCAGCTGTGCTTCTCGCTCCTGTTCTTCCCTGCGCAGCTGTGCTTCTTCTCTCCTCAGCTGTGCTTCTGCTTCTCGCTCTTCCCGCTTCAGTTGTGCTTCCAGCTGCAGCTTCATTATCTCCAGCTTAACGCTGTGCCTGCTGCCGCTGGATCCCCTGCTGCTCCCACCAATGCTCAGGTGTTCTCCCATACTGCAAGGAGTTTGTGGCCGTTCCTCCCCCAAAGCTTCATCTCGTGCTCTGAGCTGTGCCATTATCTCCAGTCTTCTCTCTCCCACTCTGGAAGATTTCAACTTTATCCCAAAATGGTCTGCTATTGACTGTAACTGTGCCTTGGTGCACTCCTCCAGCACCTGCTCATCTCTAGTGTCAATGAACCTTGTTACTTTATCATCCTCCATCTTGTGCTATGAGTAATAACCTGTACCTGATATCTAATACCACTGCCAAGTACCACAACTGCAACCTTTATTTCGATCGTGATCCTGGCAAGGTCGCCAATGTCGGGGTTTACTCAGCGAGCAACAGTACACTCAAGGTCACTCACCGTAGCCCTGCGGGTCTTCACTCTATCCTCGCGGCGCCACTGTACGCCAGGAGAGTATCCCAGTCCATCCCAACCGGCCTCTGATCGAGAAGGAGTGGGAACACAACTTGTTCACTTAACTGTTGTATGCCCGCCCCAACAATGGGCTCTACGACTAACCACAAGGTCGCCAACTGGTGTTTTCGGTGTCCAGTAACACGTCAGTGGTTTTGTTGAATTGTGGTAACAGTGGCAAGAACACACTCAATAGGTCTGATATCAGGCAGGTATTTATTTCTATCGCTCTCTGCTTTCAGGTATTATATAGTCACAAGAAATATGGAGGGGATGATATAAACACCAATGTACTTTGTATTTTACTTAAAACTCATTCAAAGACATCACAAGATTATATCAATAAGCAAACAGCTGTTTCAGGCGGGAGACGCTCGTTCCCACATATAATATGAACTCGCCAAGCTGGCAATGCTCCCCCTCACGTCACTGTCAAAATCAGCTGGGCGACTCCCCCCGCGCGAATGTTTATTGCTTGTTTCCCTGGCGTCACGCGCTCTGTTTATCTAAGTTCTCAATGATCACTAGAAGTTCACGTACACATCGAAGTGCTTCAGGGCCATAACTAGCGCCAATGTCTCTTTCTCAATGGTACTATAGGCCCGCTGGTACTTCACAAACTTCTTAGAGTAGAAAGCTACTGGCCTATGTATCTCACTCCTCTCTTGAGCCAACATGGCCCCTATCCCAACGTCGCTGGCGTCTACGTACAGGATGAATCCGGCTGAGAAATCTGGGGATATTAACACCTGGGCCTTCGTCAACAGTTTCTTGGTCTTCTCAAAAGACTCTTGGCAGGCCTCTCCCCATCTCCATCGCACATTCTTGGAGAGTAGCTCGGTCAGGGGATGCGCTACCGTGGAAAAATTTCTGCAGAACCCACGGTAGTACCCTATCATCCCGAGATACCTTAACAACTCTTTACGCGTTCTGGGCACGGGGTATTCCTTAATGGCTGATACTTTGTGATCTACAGGGGTGACTTCACCTTGGCCGATGACGAAACCAAGGTACTCTAAGTGGGCCTTCCCAAACTCGCTCTTGGCCAAATTTACAGTCAAGTTAGCCTCCTCTAGCCTTCTAAACAATTCCTTGAGTCTCTCCAGGTGCGTCTTCCAATCGTCGGCGTACACGACGATGTCATCGATGTATACTGTGCAGCCTTCGGCACCCCTTAGCAACTCATTCATCATGCGCTGGAAACAGCTACCGCTGTTTTTCATTCCAAAGGGTAACACCTTGTATTGGTACAGCCCGTCAGGAGTTGCGAAAGCTGATATTTTCCTGGCCTCAGGAGTCAAAGAGATCTGGTAGTACCCCTTGAGCAGATCGACCTTGGATACGTACCTTGCACCGCCCACCTGGTCGATGCAATCGCTCACTATTGGCATGGGGTGAGAATCTGCCACAGTGATGGAGTTCACCCTCCTGTAGTCTGTACAAAAGCGGAAGGTACCATCGCTTTTCTTCACCAACAAGCATGGGGAACTCCACTCACTTTTACTGGGCTCCGCAAGGTCGTTCTCAAGGAGATACTCCATCTCCTTCCTCATCAGCTCTCGCTTCTCTGGGCACACCCTATACGCGCTCTGCTTGACGGGCCTGGCGTCCCTCACCTCCACCTCGTGCGTTACACTCTTGTGTCGTCGGGGCTCGTCGGTAAAGAGAGAGGCATTCTCCCTCAGTAGGTTCGTCAGGTCCGCGCTCTGTTGCCCTTCCAGGTGTAGTAGCTTGTCCTCGATCTTCGCCAGACTCTCAGTGTTGGTGAGACGGGTGCCGTCCGCCCTGGACCACTTTCCTTCCTCCTCTGAAGTTCCTGGTCCACCTGCATGCACAAAATCGCCTTCTGCTGGGGGTCTCGGGTCACTGTCCCGTCCTGCACGGCGGCTCCTCCTTCCACAGGGAAGAAAGGCTTCAGGCGGTCTACATGACACGCTTGTTTCTTGCGGGGTCTATCCAGCTTCCCGATTTCATACAATACAGGACCCAACCGCCGTAGCACCTGGTATGGTCCCTCGAACCGCGACTCGGTCACCCTACTTTTCCCCGGCAGCAATACCATCACCTGGGACCCAACCTGGAACACCCTCGGCGTAGCTCTCTTGTCGTACCACTCCGACATCTTACGCTGCGCCTCCTTCAGATGTTTCCCAGCTAGTTCCTTTGCTAGAGTGAGACGCTCCTTGAACCTTTGAACATATTCATTGACCGTTCCCACGGTCACTCCCGGTGTCCATTGTTCCTTCAGCATGGACAGAGGACTTCGCACCTCGAGTCCATACACCAGCTGGAAAGGTGAGAAACCTAACGATTCTACCACCGCGTTACGTATGGCAAACAACGCGGGGTATACTGCCTCATCCCACTCAGCCCCCTGTTCTGCGCAGAACACTCTCAGAACGGTCTTCAAGTGGAGTGAAACCTTTCGATCGCCCCTTGCGACTGCGGTCGGTAGGGCGACGACCGAATCTGAGTCACTCCCCAACCTGTCACCGTCTGTCAGAACCACTTAGAATGGAATATACTTCCACAGTCTGTCCGAATTTCTCTGGGCATCCCCACCCAAGAGAAAAATCGTTGTAGTTGCCTGGCTACTCCTTTCGACGTCAAACGTCGCATCGGGACGGCTTCTGGAAATCTGGTGGACGCACACATGATCGTCATCAGGTAGGTATTCCCTCGTTTCGTCCTTGGCAAGGGACCTACCCCGTCGACCAACAGACGCTCGAATGCACGCCCAAACGCCGGAACAGGGACCAACGGCGCCTTCGGTATCGCGGGTTGGCTCTTCCCTGCCCTCTGGCACGGTAAGCTCGTCTTACAATAACGCCTCACGTCGGCGTCCATACCTGGCCAATAGAAATGATCCCTGATCTTTCGCAGCGTTTTGGTCACCCCCAGGTGACCTGCAGAGTCCACAGAATGTGATATGTCTAACACTGCCGCTCTGCACTGGGCCGGCAGCACTACCTGGTGCCTCGTACCTAGAGACTCTTCTCCGGCCTCCATCCTCACAGGCCTCCACTGTCTCATCAGCATGCCGTCCTGTATGTAAAAATGAGTGGCCCTCTCAGGGCCAACACGTCCTCCTTTGGCCTCACGAATTAATTCGGGGAACTCCATTTGCTGCAACTCTCTAAGACGAGTGCGGTCTACCCCTAGAGAACTGGTGAGGGTCACCTGCAACTCACCATTCGGGCTGCCTTCGCCCTCCGCTCGTTCTCCGGGTCCCATGAAGAGGTGATCGATTCCCAGGCTGTCGGACGTCTCCTCAGCCCCATCAGATCCACACCCTCCATGTCCTTCGCGCTGTCTCGGCATCACAGCACAAACCGGGAACGCCACCGTGGCGATTCCTTTCTCGTCCCCACAGGTGTCTAGCACTCCACCCGTCTCCCTATAGTGCTCTAGGCACTCCTCGCCCTTCACGAGATTCGGGAGGACATATCCTCCACATGCGTCATTTCCCAAGATGACTTGTGCCTCCATCTTGGGCATTGATGCACAGACCCCAACCACTAGGGTCTGGCAGCCATAATCAGAATTCAGAGTCACCTGGTGTAGGGGCATCCTCACTGGGCCTCCCACAGTGGTCACACTTGCCACCCCCACACTGGTACTTTCGTAACCCTCGGGGAACAGGGTTTCGCTCACCAGGGTAAAATCTGCCCCAGTGTCTCTTAATATCTTCACCGGGATGGGGTCTGCGTCCCCCATCCTTACGGTTCCCTCACTCATGAATGGATGAACTCTTTTCTCCCCACTCAGTACGGGTTCATCCCGCACCCTCTCGGCCATCTGGTCCTCGACCCTCATGAAAGCAACGTTTCCCTGCTGTTTAGGGCGTTTGCATTCCCGCACGACGTGTCCGAATAATCCGCAGTTGTAGCAGCGGATCTTCCTCGTCGGAGACCATCCACCACTGCTCGCCCTGGCACCGCCTCCAGAGGCCGTCGCTCCGTGTGTCTTCCTCGTACCATCCGTCGACTCCTTCATCGCAGCAACAGCTCCTGAGCTCTCAGCTTGGTACTTCTTTACCGGCTCCACAGCACTCTTCGACCCTCTGTTGTCGCCACTCGAGAGGTGGGACTTGGGAGAACTTGCTCCTGTCCTCCATCCGTCCGTCCTCCTATAATTTCTACCATTTCCGGAGTATACGGGCTGTAGGTGCTGTCCCTCTCTACGCGGGCGTAAGGCTTCTTCCAGCATGTCGGCTCTGTCGGCTGCGCCCTCAGGTCCTTAATGTCAGCCTCCTTTACTCTAACCCTGATCTCAGGAGAGAGCACGGACATAAACTTCTCCATGACCATAAGCCTCTTGACCTCTTCAGCCGACCTCGCTCCTTCAGAGTCCAGCCACTTAAGGAACTTTCTCTCCATGTCCCTCGCCGTCTCCGCATAAGATTTTCCTGACGAACGGGTACATTCCCTGAATCTCTTCCTGTAACATTCCGGCGTGAGCTTGAAAGAATGGAGCACAGCTCTCTCTACAGCATCGTAGTTGGTGCACTCTTGGAGGTCAAGCATATTGTAGGCTTCACGAGCTTCACCGGTGAGCCTACCCTGAACCAGCTCCGCCCACTCCGCCCTCGGCCACCTCTTCAAAGTAGCAACCCTTTCGAAGTGGTCGAAGAAACCTTCAGCTTCATTTGGTACAAAGACCGGCAAATCTCGCTCCCTCACTCGGCGGTCCTCCTGCTGTGGAGGAGCAGGGGGAGCTAGCCCTAGCTCAGCTCGCCTCAGCTCCACATCATTGTTAGCTTCTATCTCCTGCTGTCTCATTCTAGCTTCTAGCTCGTCTTTGCGCTGCTGTGTCTCTCGCTCTTCCTTGCGCTGCTGTGCTTCTGCTTCTCGCTCTTCTTTGTGCTGCTGTGCCTCTCGCTCTTCCTTGCGCTGCTGTGCTTCTGCTTCTCGCTCTTCTTTGCGCTGCTGTGCCTCTCGCTCCTCACGCTTCAGCTGTGCTTCTCGCTCCTGTTCTTCCCTGCGCAGCTGTGCTTCTTCTCTCCTCAGCTGCGCTTCTGCTTCTCGTTCTTCCCGCTTCAGTTGTGCTTCCAGCTGCAGCTTCATTATCTCCAGCTTAACGCTGTGCCTGCTGCCGGTGGATCCCCTGCTGCTCCCACCAATGCTCAGGTGTTCTCCCATACTGGCAGAAGTTTGTGGCCGTTCCTCCCCCAAAGCTTCATCTCGTGCTCTGAGCTGTGCCATTTTCTCCAGTCTTCTCTCTCCCACTCTGGAAGATTTCAACTTTATCCCAAAATGGTCTGCTATTGACTGTAACTGTGCCTTGGTGCACTCCTCCAGCACCTGCTCATCTCTAGTGTCAATGAACCTTGTTACTTTATCATCCTCCATCTTGTGCTATGAGTAATAACCTGTACCTGATATCTAATACCACTGCCAAGTACCACAACTGCAACCTTTATTTCGATCGTGATCCTGGCAAGGTCGCCAATGTCGGGGTTTACTCTGCGAGCAACAGTACACTCAAGGTCACTCACCGTAGCCCTGCGGGTCTTCACTCTATCCTCCCGGCGCCACTGTACGCCAGGAGTGTATCCCAGTCAATCCCAACCGGCCTCTGATCGAGAAGGAGTGGGAACACAACTTGTTCACTTAACTGTTGTATGCCCGCCCCAACAATGGGCTCCACGACTAACCACAAGGTCGCCAACTGGTGTTTTCGGCGTCCAGTAACACGTCAGTGGTTTTGTTGAATTGTGGTAACAGTGGCAAGAACACACTCAATAGGTCTGATATCAGGCAGGTATTTATTTCTATCGCTCTCTGCTTTCAGGTATTATATAGTCACAAGAAATATGGAGGGGATAATAAACACCAATGTACTTTGTATTTTACTTAAAACTCATTCAAAGACATCACAAGATTATATCAATAAGCAAACAGCTGTTTCAGGCAGGAGACGCTCGTTCCCACATATAATATGAACTCGCCAAGCTGGCAATGCTCCCCCTCACGTCACTGTCAAAATCAGCTGGGCGACTCCCCCCGCGCGAATGTTTATTGCTTGTTTCCCTGGAGTCACGCGCTCTATTTCTCTAAGTTCTCAATGATCACTAGAAGTTCGAACACACAATATTTGCGATAATAGCACGTAAATACTTCGCTACACTGATCTTGGGCTCAATCAAACATTTCTATATTAAAGGTGACAATAATTCACCGTCATGGTATTACACACTGCCCTTCATTTAATGATAACGTATGCAAGTATATATCACTAGAGTTCTCAGTAATTCCTTTCGTGGGCGATAACACAATTAATCACTGCACACATGAATGATTATTCAATACACGAGCATAGACATATATATGTATATGGATGAGTCATAGACATTTATAATGATAATAACATAGTTACTGGGCACAAAGCCTAACTCCCAAATACTGGCATAATTATATATATATATTCTCTCACTAAATGATCGTATTAAAGTCTCATTAAAGACATTATCCACACAGTAACTTCATCAATTACTCCGGGTGCCTGTACACACCAATAATAATCATAAATATCGTGGGTACTCTATGTAGCCCCACTGCACACTTGTGCCTTACTGTGACATAGGTGAGCCTTGCTCACGACATACAAAATACTCTGGCTAAATAATATGGCTGACTAAAGGGGAATTGGGAGGGAAACTAGAATCACCTACTTCCACCTATCCTCCGGTGAGAGTTGAGTTGTAGCTCCTGGTCCTGGCTCCTGCCTCGTGTAGGGAACGCCCCCACACACACACTGTCGTGTCCTCCAGGAACTCAATCAACGTCCCACCATAAGCGCGTCGTCTCCGTGCCTTTTCACTGCAGGTCCGTGCTCCTCCTCGACTTCTTGTAGGGTTAGAGTTGGTCTCCCGGCTGTCAACTTCTCCCAGCTTCGGCTGCCCGCCTACGTCTCGGCTGCAGTCGTTCGGATTCCCGAATAGTTTTCTTCTTCCACTGCTTCCCGGTGGCTCGGTTCAGCCACTACGCCGTCACAAACGGGTGAACTGCCTCAGACGTCGCATACGTCACTGCACAGACTTCACTTCTTCTTGCACAGTACCTGTCCTAGAGCACTTGTTGCTCAATATCCCATCGATTCCCTCTCTGGTCGAACACATGAACGAAGGAAGACCTCACAGAGTACTGGCTGACTTCGGGTGAAGCATAAAATCCACGGGAGCGGGAAACAACTGTCAAACTGACAGGACCAATCTTCGCATGTCCAACCACCTTGACAGTAGTAGGGTGTAAGCGCCACAGGGGATTTTTTTTTTCTGTGGGAAAAAATCCCGTGTAGCGCTTGGGGGGTTTCAGGTGAATTTGCAAAATCCCCTGTAGCGCTTTAGGGTTTTCAGGTAAATTTGGGGAGTCACAGATTTGGAAGTAAGGATTTCTTATAACGAAAAATAATGTCATACGAGTTTGTTAAAGTTCTTATGAGAAAAGTAATTTCCGAGACATAGAAGTTTGTTAAGGCCTTATGGGAGAAATTCAAATAACGTGTGTAGCACTTTAGGGCTTCCAGGAGAACTCTACGGACATATTTTACATGTTTTCAACTTACAAAATCGTCTATGTAAGCCTTAGTTATTCATATAAATTTAGAAAATCACCTGTGTAAGTCATGGTTTTCAAGTCTCGTACCTCACACCCCCCTCCCTCCCCCCTTACCTCGCAATCTGTCGCGTCACCTTTATTTACTTTGCGCCCAGCCAGCCAGCCAGTCGGCTCTTAATCTTATCTTATCTTATCCGTAATATCTGGACCGTCCCTCCTCTCTCTCTCTCTCTCCCTCCTCTCTCTCTCTCCTCTTCATATTATTCCCTCTTCCTATTTTTCTGACATACTAATATTTTATTCCTTTTTCATTAACCAGTCAGTTTTATACAAATCAACCGAAGCATCTCAATGTAACCTTTAATACTGAAAACTGCCTCAGAGACTATCTAAGCTGGCCCCAGCTACCTGCCCCAGGCTATCTGCCCGAGGCAATCATCACCTGATTACCTGCCCCAGACATCCACCAGTCATTGTCGGCGTTCACCACCGTCCATTAACAATGAATAAACTTTAGGCGTAATAAAACTTATTTATTTATTTAGTCATCTAATTCGTAGTTTACACAATTTATAATAAACTAATCAGTTATCCCGAAGTTCTAAGAAGCTCGCTCCTCAATCCGCCTGTATAATAACAGTTTCAGATAGCGTTTACGCATGTAGCCGCTACCTCCGTCCCTATCTCACAAGGCGGAGGGTCATCTCCGTAATCATACATTATCTAGCGTAGCCTCAACGCCTGTTCATACCTCTCACCCGCTCGCATCTCACTCCTGCATCACCTACACCGACCCCCACCGAACACCGCTGCTATCTTATCGTCCCAATCTTATCTAGACCTGTCTCTCTCTACCTTACACCTTACCCTCCCTAATCATTATCATTAATATTGTTCTTTCTCAAATCCGTACAGCTATATGAACTTTGTAATACTAGTTCCATACATTAAACAAAACAGTTTTCTCAAATCAATCGGTTCAATTGTCAAACCTTAGCTCATGTCCTCGCATTACTTCCCTCGCACATCTTGTTATTAACCCCATCATACCTGGTAAATAAGATCAAGACAGTTACTAAGCTCCAGCGCTTGTCCTCCGCCTTAGTTCTCTCGCGTATCTTCGTTAGTATCAGTCCAATTCCCCTGAAATTTTTACCCTCTGTATTTCAGACATAGTAAATATGAAGTAAACAATTATAAAACTCTAGCTCTTGTCCTCTGTCCAAGCTCACTTTGTAAAATCATTACTCTCAGTCCAAATCACCCAACTACATTTTCAGACATAGTAAATAAAAACCAGTTCAGTTATCAAGTTTCAACTCTTGTGCCCCAGCTTAGTTCATTTGTACAAGTTCTTTATTTCCAACTAAATCACCCTGAGATTTAAGATCACCGTATTTCTAACGTAGTAAAATTAATCGGGGCATTAACCAAGCTCCATTCCCTCAGCCTTAGATCATCAGACATAAATATTTTCGATCAAGTCCGTCTCCCGCTTAACTCTTACCCTTTCCCTCCCTTACCTTCTCATCCCCAACTTATCCAAACCTTCAATAGTCGTACTGTATTTGCATATTTTCTCTATATTCACTGTGTTCTTCGTATTCTCATCCGTGTTCACTCCATGTTCTTCAAATGTTCACAGTCCCATTCAGTTCATATTTTCACAAGTATCTCCATTTTTTATGTAATCTTTCTCTTAGTCTCATTATGTTCTCTACAAATTCTAGTCTTATTTTCTATGTTTTCATATTCATATTCATCACATGTTCTCTTTACAACTTTTATACTCAATATTCATGCTAACTTCCATATTTTGTGTTCTTTGTCAATATTCATGTTCCTCTACAAGTTCATGTTCCTCACAAGATCACTTCGTTTTTTCACCTTCACTTACATGTTTTCTACATTCTTTGTCATATTCTCCATGTTCTTCACAAGTCCATTGTTCATTCTTTGTAATCCCTATTCTCCTTATCATGTTTTCATGTTCTCTGTAAGTTCATATTCCCAGCATGTTCACTATATTCATCAACTTTTCTTACATGTGTTCTTTGCCATGTTCCCCCATATGTTCTCTGGGTTTTCCCCTTACATGTTATTTAACGTTCCTTAACTAAAAAAATCTTTCGCCAATCAACTAAAACATAGTCACTTTCGTCATTTCTCAACTAAACCTATTATCCAGTCAACTAAAAATAGTCAGAAATAGCCTCGTTCAACACTGTTCTTAACTAAAACAACCTTTCTCTTAGCTAAAAATTGTCAAAGGAAACTTCTTTCAGCACTTTCTTAACAGCTGCTATGTTTCATCAAGAAAAAATTGCCAAAGGAAACTTTCCAAAACTGTTCATAACTAGCTTTTATCCATCGTCAAACAACTAAATAATAACTTTCATCATTTCTTAACTAAACTTATTCCCCAGTCATCAGAAAATAACCGTGTTCTTCATGTTTCATTGTCATTTCATAACTAAAATTATCTGCCAATCATCAGAAAAAGTCATGTTCATCATGTTTTGGCTTTTGCTCAACTAAAAGTATTCATCGGTCAACTAAAAATAGTTACTTCATCATGTTTCCTTGTCATTTCTTAACTGAAATATCACTTCTCTCATCTGAAAATAGTCAGGATTAACCTCATTCAACACCGTTCTTAACTAAAACAGCCTTTCGCTTAGCTAAAAATTGTCAAAGGAATCTTTTCAGCACTGTTCATAACTAACTTTATCCATCGTCAAGTAAGAAAATATAGTCAAAGATATCTTTCATCGCTGTTCTTAACCGGCATTATACTTTGTGGAGCACTAAAATAGTCACTGTCGTCATATTTTGTCTTTTTCCTCAACTAAAGAGTCAAATGTAGCTTTTTCAACACTTTCGTAACTAAAATTATATGTCACTAAGTAAGAAAAAATAGTCAAATGTAACTTTTTCAGCACTTTCGTAAAAATTATATGCCGTTAAGTAAGAAAAATAGTCAAAGGTGCTCTCCGTAACACCAAAGTTACTCTTCGAGATAACAAAAAGACTCTCTCAAACACTCAAAAATTTACTCGCATCCTCAAAGTTATTCTCAGAGTCATCAAAAAGTTAATCTCAGTTATCAAAATGCTATTCTCTAAGTAGCCTTTCATTCATCAGAGAACTTTCTAAGACATCTTCGTTCATTAAAGTTAATCTCAGAGGCATAAAAGTTATTCTCGGAGCTATCAAAAAGTTAATCTCTAAAACAACAAAAGTTAATCTCTGTCATCAAAGTTGATCTGCAAGATATCTTCGAGTCATCAAAGTTACTTTTCATTACATCAAAGACGCGTTCAAATACTACCCATGTTCTCAGAAGTCATTCTCAAAGTTATTCTCAGTCATGTTATGTTATTCTCTAACTCACTTCCATTCATCAAAGGCATTCTCTAAGCCCTCAAAGTTATTCCCAGAGACATCAAAAAGTTATTCTTCGAAACATAAAATTTGCTCTGTAAGACATCTTCGTTCATCAAACTTATTCTCAGAGACATCCTCGTTCAACAAAAACTGTCCTCAGAGCCATCAAAAAGTTAAATACAGTCGTCAAAGTTATTCTCTAAGTATCTTTTCGTTCATCAGAGAAGCTTTCTAAGACATCTTTGTTCATCCAAGTTGTTTTCAAAGTCATCAAAAGTTAATCTAAGACATCTTTTTTCATCAAAGTTATTTTCAGAGACATCTAAAGTTATTATGTAAGACATAAAAGTTATTCTCAGAGTCATCAAATGTTATTCTCGAAGTCATCAAAGATATTTTCAGAGACATCTAAAGTTAATTTCTATGTTATAAAAGTTATTCTCAGAGACATCTAAAGTTAATCTTGGTCATCAAAGTTGTTCTCCAAGACATCAAAGATGTTCTCAAAATCATAAAAGTTATTCCCAGAGCTATCAAAGTTATTCTCAAAGTCATCAAAGTTATTCAAAGAGCTAACAAAAGTTATTCTCTAAGTAACCTTTCGTTCATCAGAGAAGCTTTCTAAGACATCTTCGTTCATCAATGTTATTCTCTAAGTAACTTTCCGTTCATCAAAGATATTCTCTAAGTCCTGAAAGTTATTCTCTAAGACAGCAAAGTTATTCTCTAAGACATCTTCAGGCATAAAATTTCTCTCCAAAATGTAACTAGTTCAGCTTTTCATACCAAACCTGCATTTCTGTTAAAACATATTTTCTTAGTTGCTTTACCCTAAAACTGTTCTCTGACCTACACTGTTCAAACCTACGTAACCTATCCTCTCGACCCAATGTTACTTAGTTAACGTAACGTTCCTAAACCTAACTTTACCTATCCTAACATAACTTACCTTACCTTACCTATCTTACCTAACTTTACCTATCCTAACATAACTTACCTTACTTTACCTATCTTACCTAACTTTACCTATCTTACCTAACTTTACCTATCTTACCTAACTTAACCTGCATAACCTAACTTTACCTATCCTAACCTAACTTACCTATCTTACCTAACCTATCCTAACTTTACCTATGTTACCTTACCTTACCTACCTTTCCTAACTTAACCTGCTTAACCTATCTTACCTATCTTACCTAACTTAACCTGCATAACCTAACTTTACCTATGTTACCTTACCTTACCTATCTTACCTAACCTAACCTAACTTTACCTATGTTACCTTACCTTACCTACCTTTCCTAACTTAACCTGCTTAACCTATCTTACCTATCTTACCTAACCTAACCTAACTTTACATATGTTACCTTACCTTACCTACATTACCTAACTTAACCTGCTTAACCTAACTTACCTATCTTACCTAACTTTGCCTATCTTACCTAACCTAACCTAACTTTACCTATGTTACCTTACCTACCTTTCCTAACTTAACCTGCTTAACCTATCTTACCTATCTTACCTAACTTTACCTATCGTACCTAACCTAACCTAACTTTACCTATGTTACCTTACCTTACCTACCTTTCCTAACTTAACCTGCTTAACCTATCTTACCTATCTTACCTAACTTTACCTATCTTACCTAACTTAACTTTCATAACCTAACTTTACCTATCCTAACATAACTTACCTTACCTTCCCTATCTTACCTAACTTTACCTATCCTATCCTAACGTAACTTGTCTTACCTAACTTAATCTTACATTCCCAAACTGATGTATCCTAACTTATCTAGTCCAACCAGACATGCTCTAACTTACATAAGTATTCCTTCTTGTCTTTTGTGTTTCGTCAATCATTGTCTCATATTCATTTACTCTTTTCATTAGTTAATTTCTCAAATGGTCACTTATGCATTTCAAGTGCTATTTGTTAGAGATTGGATATTTAATCATTTCAAAAGGTTTTTCTTATATATGGGAACTTACTCATTTCAAGGGATAATTTCTCAAATGGACATTTTTGCATTTCAAGTGTCATTTGTTTAAGATTGGGTGTTTAACCATTTCAAAGGATTTTTGTTATATATGGGAACTTACTCGTTTCAAGGGCCAATTTCTCAAATGGTCATTTTTGCAGATCAAGGGTTATTTGTTAAAGTTCATCAAGTTGCTCATAAGTTGTATTTATTATGTTTTTATCATTTATTCTTATTCCCCAACCCCTTAACCTAACCTCTTGTAATCTTAGTGTATTTGGTAGGTTCTATCATATGTTCTTATTCCTCAACCCCTTAACCTATCCTCTTATAATCTTAGTGTATTTAGTATGTTCTATCTTATGTTCTTATTCCCCAACCCCTTAACCTAACCTCTTGTAATCTTAGTGTATTTGGTAGGTTCTATCATATGTTCTTATTCCTCAACCCCTTAACCTATCCTCTTATAATCTTAGTGTATTTAGTATGTTCTATCTTATGTTCTTATTCCCCAACCCTTTAACCTAACCTTTCAGATGTAGTTTATTGTGTTTTTGACATATTTGTTGAATATATTATCCTTTTCCTAACCTTTCAGATGTAGTTTTTGTTTCTCCTTTTGTATATTTTTACCCAAACCATCTTTCCTTCTTTACTTTGTTTTCACATATAAGTTCATTCTTTATCATAGTAATAATAAAAATTACAATAGTAAAGAATCAGATCTACTAAGACTTGAAATTGAGAAACAAGAGCTCAAGGGAGTGAGAGCATGAAAGAAGAGCAAGGAGTAAGAGAGAGGGGGCGGAAGAGAATGGGACCAAAGAAGAGAGAATGAGAGAGAGTGTGGGGATGGGAGCACTAAGACTTGAATTGAGAAAAAGAAAAACTAAGTGAATGAGAGTGAGGGTGTGAGAATGGGAGCAATAAGACTTGAATTTGAGAAACAAGAGAGCATTTGAGCAAATGAGGGAGAGAGAGGGGGAGGAAGAGAGAGAATAAGGGAGAGAGATAGAAAAGGAGGGTTAGAAGGAGTAGGAGAATCAAAGTAAAGAAGGAAAGAAGGTTTGGGTAAAAATATACAAAAGGAGAAACAAAAACTACATCTGAAAGGTTAGGAAAAGGATAATATATTCAACAAATATGTCAAAAACACAATAAACTACATCTGAAAGGTTAGGTTAAAGGGTTGGGGAATAAGAACATAAGATAGAACATACTAAATACACTAAGATTATAAGAGGATAGGTTAAGGGGTTGAGGAATAAGAACATATGATAGAACCTACCAAATACACTAAGATTACAAGAGGTTAGGTTAAGGGGTTGGGGAATAAGAACATAAGATAGAACATACTAAATACACTAAGATTATAAGAGGATAGGTTAAGGGGTTGAGGAATAAGAACATATGATAGAACCTACCAAATACACTAAGATTACAAGAGGTTAGGTTAAGGGGTTGGGGAATAAGAATAAATGATAAAAACATAATAAATACAACTTATGAGCAACTTGATGAACTTTAACAAATAACCCTTGATCTGCAAAAATGACCATTTGAGAAATTGGCCCTTGAAACGAGTAAGTTCCCATATATAACAAAAATCCTTTGAAATGGTTAAACACCCAATCTTAAACAAATGACACTTGAAATGCAAAAATGTCCATTTGAGAAATTATCCCTTGAAATGAGTAAGTTCCCATATATAAGAAAAACCTTTTGAAATGATTAAATATCCAATCTCTAACAAATAGCACTTGAAATGCATAAGTGACCATTTGAGAAATTAACTAATGAAAAGAGTAAATTAATATGAGACAATGATTGACGAAACACAAAAGACAAGAAGGAATACTTATGTAAGTTAGAGCATGTCTGGTTGGACTAGATAAGTTAGGATACATCAGTTTGGGAATGTAAGATTAAGTTAGGTAAGACAAGTTACGTTAGGATAGGATAGGTAAAGTTAGGTAAGATAGGGAAGGTAAGGTAAGTTATGTTAGGATAGGTAAAGTTAGGTTATGAAAGTTAAGTTAGGTAAGATAGGTAAAGTTAGGTAAGATAGGTAAGATAGGTTAAGCAGGTTAAGTTAGGAAAGGTAGGTAAGGTAAGGTAACATAGGTAAAGTTAGGTTAGGTTAGGTACGATAGGTAAAGTTAGGTAAGATAGGTAAGATAGGTTAAGCAGGTTAAGTTAGGAAAGGTAGGTAAGGTAACATAGGTAAAGTTAGGTTAGGTTAGGTAAGATAGGCAAAGTTAGGTAAGATAGGTAAGTTAGGTTAAGCAGGTTAAGTTAGGTAATGTAGGTAAGGTAAGGTAACATATGTAAAGTTAGGTTAGGTTAGGTAAGATAGGTAAGATAGGTTAAGCAGGTTAAGTTAGGAAAGGTAGGTAAGGTAAGGTAACATAGGTAAAGTTAGGTTAGGTTAGGTAAGATAGGTAAGGTAAGGTAACATAGGTAAAGTTAGGTTATGCAGGTTAAGTTAGGTAAGATAGGTAAGATAGGTTAAGCAGGTTAAGTTAGGAAAGGTAGGTAAGGTAAGGTAACATAGGTAAAGTTAGGATAGGTTAGGTAAGATAGGTAAGTTAGGTTAGGATAGGTAAAGTTAGGTTATGCAGGTTAAGTTAGGTAAGATAGGTAAAGTTAGGTAAGATAGGTAAAGTTAGGTAAGATAGGTAAAGTAAGGTAAGTTATGTTAGGATAGGTAAAGTTAGGTAAGATAGGTAAGGTAAGGTAAGTTATGTTAGGATAGGTAAAGTTAGGTTTAGGAACGTTACGTTAACTAAGTAACATTGGGTCGAGAGGATAGGTTACGTAGGTTTGAACAGTGTAGGTCAGAGAACAGTTTTAGGGTAAAGCAACTAAGAAAATATGTTTTAACAGAAATGCAGGTTTGGTATGAAAAGCTGAACTAGTTACATTTTGGAGAGAAATTTTATGCCTGAAGATGTCTTAGAGAATAACTTTGCTGTCTTAGAGAATAACTTTCAGGACTTAGAGAATATCTTTGATGAACGGAAAGTTACTTAGAGAATAACATTGATGAACGAAGATGTCTTAGAAAGCTTCTCTGATGAACGAAAGGTTACTTAGAGAATAACTTTTGTTAGCTCTTTGAATAACTTTGATGACTTTGAGAATAACTTTGATAGCTCTGGGAATAACTTTTATGATTTTGAGAACATCTTTGATGTCTTGGAGAACAACTTTGATGACCAAGATTAACTTTAGATGTCTCTGAGAATAACTTTTATAACATAGAAATTAACTTTAGATGTCTCTGAAAATATCTTTGATGACTTCGAGAATAACATTTGATGACTCTGAGAATAACTTTTATGTCTTACATAATAACTTTAGATGTCTCTGAAAATAACTTTGATGAAAAAAGATGTCTTAGATTAACTTTTGATGACTTTGAAAACAACTTGGATGAACAAAGATGTCTTAGAAAGCTTCTCTGATGAACGAAAAGATACTTAGAGAATAACTTTGACGACTGTATTTAACTTTTTGATGGCTCTGAGGACAGTTTTTGTTGAACGAGGATGTCTCTGAGAATAAGTTTGATGAACGAAGATGTCTTACAGAGCAAATTTTATGTTTCGAAGAATAACTTTTTGATGTCTCTGGGAATAACTTTGAGGGCTTAGAGAATGCCTTTGATGAATGGAAGTGAGTTAGAGAATAACATAACATGACTGAGAATAACTTTGAGAATGACTTCTGAGAACATGGGTAGTATTTGAACGCGTCTTTGATGTAATGAAAAGTAACTTTGATGACTCGAAGATATCTTGCAGATCAACTTTGATGACAGAGATTAACTTTTGTTGTTTTAGAGATTAACTTTTTGATAGCTCCGAGAATAACTTTTATGCCTCTGAGATTAACTTTAATGAACGAAGATGTCTTAGAAAGTTCTCTGATGAATGAAAGGCTACTTAGAGAATAGCATTTTGATAACTGAGATTAACTTTTTGATGACTCTGAGAATAACTTTGAGGATGCGAGTAAATTTTTGAGTGTTTGAGAGAGTCTTTTTGTTATCTCGAAGAGTAACTTTGGTGTTACGGAGAGCACCTTTGACTATTTTTCTTACTTAACGGCATATAATTTTTACGAAAGTGCTGAAAAAGTTACATTTGACTATTTTTTCTTACTTAGTGACATATAATTTTAGTTACGAAAGTGTTGAAAAAGCTACATTTGACTCTTTAGTTGAGGAAAAAGACAAAATATGACGACAGTGACTATTTTAGTGCTCCACAAAGTATAATGCCGGTTAAGAACAGCGATGAAAGATATCTTTGACTATATTTTCTTACTTGACGATGGATAAAGTTAGTTATGAACAGTGCTGAAAAGATTCCTTTGACAATTTTTAGCTAAGCGAAAGGCTGTTTTAGTTAAGAACGGTGTTGAATGAGGTTAATCCTGACTATTTTCAGATGAGAGAAGTGATATTTCAGTTAAGAAATGACAAGGAAACATGATGAAGTAACTATTTTTAGTTGACCGATGAATACTTTTAGTTGAGCAAAAGCCAAAACATGATGAACATGACTTTTTCTGATGATTGGCAGATAATTTTAGTTATGAAATGACAATGAAACATGATGAACACGGTTATTTTCTGATGAATGGGGAATATGTTTAGTTAAGAAATGATGAAAGTTATTATTTTTAGTTGATTGACGATGGATAAAAGCTAGTTATGAACAGTTTTGGAAAGTTTCCTTTGACAATTTTTTCTTGATGAAACATAGCGCCTGTTAAGAAAGTGCTGAAAAAAGTTTCCTTTGACAATTTTTAGCTAAGAGAAAGGTTGTTTTAGTTAAGAACAGTGTTGAACGAGGCTATTTCTGACTATTTTTAGTTGACTGGATAATAAGTTTAGTTATGAACAGTGTTGGAAAGAATCCTTTGACAATTTTTTGTTGACTTGATAATAAGTTTAGTTGAGAAATGACGAAAGTGACTATGTTTTAGTTGATTGGCGAAAGATTTTTTTAGTTAAGGAACGTTAAATAACATGTAAGGGGAAAAACCCAGAGAACATATGGGGAACATGGCAAAGAACATATGTAAGAAAAGTTGATGAATACAGTGAACATGCTGGGAATATGAACTTGTAGAGGAACATGAATATTGACAAAGAACACAACATATGGAAGTTAGCATGAATATTGAGTATAAAAGTTGTAAAGAGAACATGTGATGAATATGAATATGAAAACATAGAAAATAAGACTAGAATTTGTAGAGAACATAATGAGACTAAGAGAAAGATTACATAAAAAATGGAGATACTTGTGAAAATATGAACTGAATGGGACTGTGAACATTTGAAGAACATGGAGTGAACACGGATGAGAATACGAAGAACACAGTGAATATAGAGAAAATATGCAAATACAGTACGACTATTGAAGGTTTGGATAAGTTGGGGATGAGAAGGTAAGGGAGGGAAAGGGTAAGAGTTAAGCGGGAGACGGACTTGATCGAAAATATTTATGTCTGATGATCTAAGGCTGAGGGAATGGAGCTTGGTTAATGCCCCGATTAATTTTACTACGTTAGAAATACGGTGATCTTAAATCTCAGGGTGATTTAGTTGGAAATAAAGAACTTGTACAAATGAACTAAGCTGGGGCACAAGAGTTGAAACTTGATAACTGAACTGGTTTTTATTTACTATGTCTGAAAATGTAGTTGGGTGATTTGGACTGAGAGTAATGATTTTACAAAGTGAGCTTGGACAGAGGACAAGAGCTAGAGTTTTATAATTGTTTACTTCATATTTACTATGTCTGAAATACAGAGGGTAAAAATTTCAGGGGAATTGGACTGATACTAACGAAGATACGCGAGAGAACTAAGGCGGAGGACAAGCGCTGGAGCTTAGTAACTGTCTTGATCTTATTTACCAGGTATGATGGGGTTAATAACAAGATGTGCGAGGGAAGTAATGCGAGGACATGAGCTAAGGTTTGACAATTGAACCGATTGATTTGAGAAAACTGTTTTGTTTAATGTATGGAACTAGTATTACAAAGTTCATATAGCTGTACGGATTTGAGAAAGAACAATATTAATGATAATGATTAGGGAGGGTAAGGTGTAAGGTAGAGAGAGACAGGTCTAGATAAGATTGGGACGATAAGATAGCAGCGGTGTTCGGTGGGGGTCGGTGTAGGTGATGCAGGAGTGAGATGCGAGCGGGTGAGAGGTATGAACAGGTGTTGAGGCTACGCTAGATAATGTATGATTACGGAGATGACCCTCCGCCTTGTGAGATAGGGACGGAGGTAGCGGCTACATGCGTAAACGCTATCTGAAACTGTTATTATACAGGCGGATTGAGGAGCGAGCTTCTTAGAACTTCGGGATAACTGATTAGTTTATTATAAATTGTGTAAACTACGAATTAGATGACTAAATAAATAAATAAGTTTTATTACGCCTAAAGTTTATTCATTGTTAATGGACGGTGGTGAACGCCGACAATGACTGGTGGATGTCTGGGGCAGGTAATCAGGTGATGATTGCCTCGGGCAGATAGCCTGGGGCAGGTAGCTGGGGCCAGCTTAGATAGTCTCTGAGGCAGTTTTCAGTATTAAAGGTTACATTGAGATGCTTCGGTTGATTTGTATAAAACTGACTGGTTAATGAAAAAGGAATAAAATATTAGTATGTCAGAAAAATAGGAAGAGGGAATAATATGAAGAGGAGAGAGAGAGAGGAGGGAGAGAGAGAGAGAGAGGAGGGACGGTCCAGATATTACGGATAAGATAAGATAAGATTAAGAGCCGACTGGCTGGCTGGCTGGGCGCAAAGTAAATAAAGGTGACGCGACAGATTGCGAGGTAAGGGGGGAGGGAGGGGGGTGTGAGGTACGAGACTTGAAAACCATGACTTACACAGGTGATTTTCTAAATTTATATGAATAACTAAGGCTTACATAGACGATTTTGTAAGTTGAAAACATGTAAAATATGTCCGTAGAGTTCTCCTGGAAGCCCTAAAGTGCTACACACGTTATTTGAATTTCTCCCATAAGGCCTTAACAAACTTCTATGTCTCGGAAATTACTTTTCTCATAAGAACTTTAACAAACTCGTATGACATTATTTTTCGTTATAAGAAATCCTTACTTCCAAATCTGTGACTCCCCAAATTTACCTGAAAACCCTAAAGCGCTACAGGGGATTTTGCAAATTCACCTGAAACCCCCCAAGCGCTACACGGGATTTTTTCCCACAGAAAAAAAAAATCCCCTGTGGCGCTTACACCCTACTACTCTTGACGTGTCATGGTAGACTGATGGCGCCGCCGTGGCGATCTGACCGGACCCCCCTTCCTTAGTGACGTCACATTCGCCATGGGAGGTTTTCATTGGCTCCCTGTGCCACATCGCTGTCGGTGACCAATCCGGTGTCACTGACGTCACACAGTTTTGGCGGGAAAACAGAAGAGCCAGCGCCATATTGGCTTCCTAAAGGGCCTAAACCACAGGCCAAAATACTCTTCTTTGATAAATTTCTCGGCACTCCGAGAACACTACATCCTCCCACATATATCAAACTGATGCCTGCGACGTAGAGAACGCTAGGGTAAAGTGGACATGACTCTTACAGCAGGTGTGGGAGAAATATAAAGGGGAGGAACACCGTCACAATATATATATATATATATATATATATATATATATATATATATATATATATATATATATATATATATATATATAGGAGCTTAAGTTTATAACTTTTTAGACACTCAACCCACCAGGGGACTCGAACACTGGCCAACAAGGTGGCAGTTGCATGCTGTATCCACTACACCATACTTCAAAGCCATAAGAGAGGTAGGAATTCTGGGTATTTAACCAACCAGAACTCCAATCCTCTCCCAGGCAATGAGATAGTGTGGGACCTCTAATGCTCTTTCATCGGTTCCTGTTATATGGGAAAACTCAGTGCCAAATGCTTAATGCACAGACTACCCTATTCCAGTAGCTGAAGTTTATAACTTTTTAGACACTCAACCCACCAGGGGACTCGAACACTGGCCAATCCTGGGAGAGGATTGGAGTTCTGGTTGGTTAAATACCCCAGAATTCCTACCTCTCTTATGGCTTTGAAGTATGGTTTGAAGTAACGCTTAGAAAGAGATGTTGTTGTCTTGCCTATATACTGGATTTTTTGGAGCTTACAGTCCCCAAGTGGGCATTTGAAGGCATAGACGACGTTGGTCTCTTTTACAGCGTTCTGCTTTGTGTCTGGTGAGTTAGAATTATTAAGCTTACTTTTTCAGTCATATTTAATAATATATGTCTACAGGAAAGACTGCTACCAATATATATACATATATATATATATATATATATATATATATATATATATATATATATATATATATATATATATATATATATATATATACACATATATATATATATATATATATGTGTATACATTACATGAAGTTACGTTTTTTATTCAAGAATAAGATGCTACCTTCAAGATACGTCTCGCAGTAGCACAAAACGTTTTGACCAGGAGCAAAACGTACCCAAAACTCACCCCCTTCCTTCACTCCCTCCATGCCGGCTCATCATCAACCAGCCAACTACCCTTCCCAGCCTGCCTGCTCCTGATTTGTTACTCGCCGACTGCACGCCTGCACACTGCACCTCAGCGCGCTCTACCTGAGTCGATGTCTGGGCTTGGTCCAGCCATTAAAGTCAGAATATCCTTTTGCTCTCAAGCAGTCAACAACCAACTGATATATGTGTATCTGCTAGATGTTTCGCAGCTAGCGCTAATATTCTCAGCACCTGATTATTTTTCACCTTTAACTTTATTATTATTGTAGAGTAACTTCAGCCCTATTAATCATTTATGTTATATTGTTTTTGACTTGTTCATTTGCACTGTACATTGCCAAGGGATTGTCTTTGTTTATAATTTGTTTATTAATTAAAGTTTCATTGTTCATACTTTGTGTTTTGCGTGTCTTCCCTTACTTTACCACTGACAGACAGAAAATAGGCAAGCAGTCTATTTCATTTTTGTAAGTGTGACAAGACATTGACACCTGCCATTAGAGGACTGCCGAACATCTACACTTCAACACTTTCCGTCACATTTAAATGGGGCCTGTCCAGGAGCTTCACTCAGGTACTTGTACCAGAACGTCAATTTGTGGTAAGCGTACTTGGCTTTGATACAGTTGCTTTTCAATATTTTCACTGCTTTTAATATTTATATGGTGCTGTGTGTATTGTCCATTCCAAGAGTAGCATATAGCGAGTATTGGATAACTTTGGATTACATGGTGACTGTAGGCCGCAGTCATTCTCTTAATTGGTCAACCCTCCCTCCGTGTTATTACTCGTGTCTTCCACCTTTTGTCCCTAGGATATTTCTCAATCTCAGACAGATCATCATTTTGGGTATCCTAGTACTTTGATTTGTCTTCGTGTCAAAGCACCCTATCTTCTGCAATCCGACCGAAGGAGGATAAAGAGGGCCATAGTTCCTCTAGCACGGACTACGTTGCTGAGTTGGGACCTCAGCAGGAGTTCTCTTCACCAGTTGACATTCGCACCCCTAAAACGTCGGTCAGAGATGATGATATTTACTTAGGTAGAGAATTAGCTTTTTTTTTCAGAGCACAAATTTCGCTAAGCTTCGATTGACTAATCATTTACCATTCTAAAATTAACATTAATTGTTAAATATTAAATTCCACAGGATAATTACCAGTTGCCACGTTATCCTGTTACTGACACTTACCATATCACAAGTATTCGTGTACATTTATTTGCTATCTTTCACAATGTTTCGTCTCCAAGCTTTTCGTAACGATCCAGCAGGTGAAATAGGAACCTTAAGTCGTGCCAAGAGGATCGAATTACAAACTCTTGCACACGAGTATCAACTAGATGTTCCCCATGGAGCCAACAAAAATGAATTGCATAACTTAATAATGGATCACCTCTTAGATGAAGGGAAGATTGACTCTGAAACTCACGAAACTTATTCTATTGCAGATAAACATGATCTGGCAACTATGAAACTCAAGCTCGAACTTGCAAAACTCGAGTGGGAGCAACAGCAAGAAGCTCTACAAATCAGGAAAGAAGAAGATGCAATAAGAAAAGAAGAGCAAGAAAGAGAGGCTGCCCCGGCAAAAGAAGCCCTCTAACAACAAAAAGAAGCTCTACAACTGAGGGAAAGAGAAGCTGCAATAAGGAAAGAAGAACAGGAACGTGAGACTGCACTACTCCGTGAGTGTGAGCAAGTACAGCTTGAAGCAAAACAACGCCACCTGGAGATACAACGCGAGCATGGCAAACAGCAAGCGGAGATGGCTATAACATGTCATCAAAGAGAACTCACGTTGGAAACTACACACCACACTCAGCGCCAATGTCTCCCATGCAAGTAAGTTAATGCCACCATTCGTTGAGACAGAGATTGATGTCTTTTTTACCACTTTTGAGACCCTAGCTAATAAACTTAGCTGACCTGCAGATCAATGGTCTACCCTTCTCAGAGTGCATCTCACAGGTAGAGCTGCAGTTACTCTCAGTACCTTAGCGTCTGAGAATGACTACCAGACCCTGAAGCAAGCAGTGTTGGACGCCTACCTTCTCTCCACCGAAAGCTACAGACGAAAATTTCGTGATCATCTATAGGCAAGTACCACCACCTTTCTAGAATTTGCCAATACCAAGAAAAGATATTTCATGAAATGGCTGGAAGCAGCACATGTCTCTACATTTTCAGAGCTCATCAACCTCATGCTAGTTGAGGAATTCTTGAGACGTGTTTCCCATTTCGCCCGTTTATATTTAGCAGATAAAGAAGAAACCGACTACATCAAATGTGCGAAATCAGCTAACACCTACAGCCTCATCCACCGGCTGACACCATCACCACCTCCCAGTAAGAAGTCTTGGTATAGTTATGATAAAGTAGGTACAGATCAAGCAAGCTCTTAATTGTATTGTAAGTATTGCAAACTCTATGGACATACCATAGATAGATGTGGGAAAGCTCAATACAAAGGCAATGAAACAATTAAACCCAAACCGACTCCTCCTAAGTCCGGTAAGCCTGTGATGAATGTTGGTGTTCCTATTAATGATCTTTCTCTCTTCAGCAAACACCTGTATCCTGGAACTGTCTCTGCCAGTAGTACAGATTCGGAGGGACGTTTCAAATTAAAGATCTTGAGGGACACAGCGGCTCTTCAGTCCATAATATTGAAATCAGCTGTGCCTAACATCACCTACACCGGGGAAACCGTCCTTATCACTGACCTCACTGCTACCACTCCGTATCCACTCGCCAGAGTCCACCTGGATTGTCCTTTTATGACCGTTGAAGTCCAAGTCGCCATCAGGGAGAAGCCTTTTCCCATGTCTGGAGTGCAACTTCTCCTGGGCAACGACTTGGCAGAAGATCTACAACCTTCCAACCTGATCATTATGGACAAACCCCAGGTGTGTAACTCTGTAGTGGACAATCCCATCTTTGAGTATGTTTCAGCAGAGGTCCAAGAAAGTGATGAAGTTTCTCCTCCGGTTTCGGTAACCATCCGTGCACAAGCTGCACACCCACAACCAGCTGACTCTACTGCTGCTACCGCTGTCCCTCAAGACCCCTCAGAATCTACCACCAAATCTTACCAGTTTGGAGTTCCGTAAGTTACAGAGGGAGGATCAATCATTAACACCATTATTCTTCCAGGCTGAGACTCGACCTGACAGTATCCCTGGGTTCTTCCTAGAGAATCAGTTGCTCTACCGCAGGTACAGACCCAGTAAGCTGAAGGAGGACGACGATTGGGCAAATGTCGAACAACTAGTAGTTCCCACCAGCCTACGGCCCGATATTCTACACCTGGCCCATGGAGCTCTTTCTCACTATGGTTTTAACAAAACCTACCACGGAATGAGACAAGACTACTATTGGCCAGGTATGGTTAAGGACGTCAAAAAGTACGTGCAACAGTGTCATATATGTCAGATGTCAGGTAAACCTAACATCTCTATTCCCCAGGCCCCATTGAATCCTATTCAGGTGCCTGCGGAACCTTTCCACAGACTCATCATAGACTGTGTTGGTCCTTTACCCTGGACCAGTTCTGGCAACGCCTATATACTAACTATCTTGTGTCCTACCACCAGATTCCCCATAGCAGTTCCAGTAAAGAACATTACGGCTGCTACTGTGGTGAAACAACTAATGAAGATCTTCACCCAGTATGGATTTCCAAGAGAGGTTCAAAGTGACTGTGGCACCAACTTCACCAGTGATCTCTTCAAGAAGACACTGGAAGAGTTCAACATCACACAGGTATTGTCCAGCCCCTATCATCCTGCTTCACAGGGTTCTCTTGAACGTAGTCATCAGACTATTAAAGCACTCCTAAAGAAATTTGGCAATGAAACCTTGAAGGACTGGGATAAACAACTTGACCTCATTATGTGCATTTTCAGAAGTCTCCCCAATGAGTCTCTAGGAGTATCTCCTTATGAGATGCTCTACGGACGTAAGTGCCGTACTCCTCTCAAAGCTTTCAAAGACTCTCTACGTAATGCCACCTTCAGTGACCCTCAGAATGTGCCCCAGTTTCTTCAAAATTTAAAACATTCTAGAGAGAATACGTAAATTTGCTAATGCAATCTATTGAAAGTTCAGGAGAGGATGAAGACTAATTTCGACCAACGCAGCAAACTAAGGAAATTTAAACCAGGAGATTTCGTGTTGGCATATTTTCCTATCCCAGGTTCTCCATTGCAAAACAAGTTTTCAGGACCTTACCGCATCAAGGAGTGCAGGAACAATCACAACTACGTTCTAGAGACTCCAGATAGGCGCCGGAAGACCCAGTTGTGCCACGTCAACCTCCTGAAGCAGAATCAAGGTACTCCCCCGACTGTGTTGGTATCATAATCCACCTTTAAAGGTCCATACCTCCACAGTGAGACCTTCCCTGCTTCTCCTCCCGAAAGCACTAACACTGAGTCAGTGCCTTCCAACTCGCAAATCCTAACTGATCTTCATACCTATTTACAGGACAGTAATAGTGCTCCTCTCATCAGAATCTTCAAGGAACATCAGAAGTTGTTCAGCGATGATCCACAGGAGTGTAATGTGGTTCAGCACGACATCCAGCTACTCCCTGACACCCGGCCGATTCGTCAACCTTTCTACAGAATCAGCCCGAGCAAAAAGGAAGTTATGCGTGCTGAGGTACAGTACCTCCTGGATCATGGGCTGGCCACCCATGGCCGGCTTGACGTTTGCGAGGCACTACACATCAAGAAGTCAACACCAGCAATTAACAGCCCACCTCAAGACTCCGCTCCAATATAGAAGCATCAAGAAATATGGACCAATAGGCTTTCTACAAACACTTCTATTCAATACCCATTGTTTCGTGTTCTGTCTTGTGTTGATGAAATTAATACCCTATTAATACCACCTCTTGTTCTGTCTTGTGTTGATGAAATTAATACCCTATTAATGCCACCTCACCCCATCCACCTCACTGAAATGTAGATATAAAATCGGAGATGCGTAAGTTCTATTCAGTTGTGTATTTGTTAACTAAAGTCTTTGAAAATGTAATAAGTTTTACGAAACGCGCTCGTGTCGCGTCAGACTAGAAATAAAAATGAATTTTGGAGAATTGATTTTTGATTTACCTCCAACAGTGAAAAGAAATGTACGAAAGATTGAGTAAATTCGTGTTAGAATTATTAATCTTACTTTTTCGGTCATATTTAATAATATATGTCTACAGGAAAGACTGCTACCAAAATATACTAATATTAAAGCGCACGACCCAGCAGCAAGGAATCAAGCCTTCACGATAAAATATCGCCAGGATCTGATTCGTGATCAGATATACAAGGCAGAGAATGAAATCAAAGACAACAAAACGCAACTACTTCATGCTACAAACGAGTGGAGAAATAGCAACATCGACGAAAGTATCCGTACCCGCATTGAACAACACCTCGACATCCTCACAGACCAACATCACCTCAGCACTGAAACAAGGATTATCAAAAAACTAACAACATTATATGGAGGACCTATGGCAATTCCACGACCAAGAGATGGCTTCCTGAACCTTGCAGGAATTAACCTCACTGAGGACCAAGTCACTCTCCTAAATCTGGGCATAAACTGTCATGTTATGTCCAGACCGAGTGAGATGGCCCGGAAAGTAGAGTTGGAAATTCTGTTGGACGACATATTCGACCTCGAGACACAAAAGAAGGTCACTACCAAAGATACCTTACAAGCAGAACTTATTGCAGAAGGAGGAAAGAATCGAGGCAATTACAGAAGCACCATACTGTCCCCCGAGCTCAAAGCGGCAGCTAAAAGCCTTCGTGAGAACAAGGAAATAGTTGTCAGGAGAGGTGACAAGTCGCCAATATATGTCATTCTTAAAAAAGATGAATATCTGGCGAAAATGAACATCATACTCTCTGACCAAACTAAGTTCCAAAGGGTAACGAAGGACACTACAGCCGAATTAAAAGCAAAGGTCAACAAACTGATCGAAACTGTGAACGCCAAGAAATCCGGACTCCACCTGCCAAAGATCATTGGGGAATATAAACCTGGATATGCGTATGGAAATGTCAAGACTCACAAGCCTGGAAACCCACTTCGGCCAATCATTAGCCAGATACCCACACCCACGTACAGACTGGCGAAGCGACTCAACGGCCTGCTGACTCCTTATGTTCCTTGCGCCTTCAGCCTGAAGTCTCCAAAGGAATTTGTTGACTTACTGCGGGGCACACGGGCCACAGGGATAAGAGCCTCGTTGGACGTAGAATCGCTGTTTACCAACGTACCTGTGGACGAGACAATCGGGATGATAGCCGACAGAGTGTATCGTGATCCACCCTGTACTCCTCTCGACATACCAGAAAATATTCTGAGGAAACTACTCCAAGCTTGTACTAAAGAGGCACCCTTCTTGAGCCCGGATGGGCACATGTATAAGCAAGTAGATGGGGTCGCCATGGGTTCTCCCCTAGGTGTCCTGTTTGCAAACTTCTACATGGGTACCATCGAGCAAAAAGTCTTAGTCGACATGAACTTGAAACCGGCCATATACTGCAGGTATGTTGACGACATTTTTACACAGGTACCTGATGTCAGACATCTGCAGGAGCTGAAGGAGGCATTTGAGCAGAGTTCCGTGTTACGTTTCACTTACGACATGGAAAAGGATGGGAAGCTGCCCTTTCTAGATGTAACAGTCATGGAAAAGAGCGGAGGTTTCCACACTGCAGTCTACACTAAGGAAACGAACATAGGAATGTGCCTAAATGCCAACAGCGACTGCCCAGACAGGTACAAGAGGAGAGTTGTTAACGCATATGTCGACCGTGCTCTCAGCCACAGCTCAGAATGGAAGCAAGTCGACGAAGAACTCTGTAGGGTAAGGCAGGTCCTAGTCAACAACGGCTTCTCCAATGGTTTCGTCGAAGACATCATAAGAAGGAAAGTGAAACGCCATGCAACCTCTGAAGAGACAACTAACACAACACCTATACCCCCTATGAGACTATTTTACAGGAACTTCCTTTCCACAGCTCATAAAACGGAGGAAAGGGTCCTGAAAGATATTGTTAATAGAAACGTTATCCCTACAGACAAAAATCAGAGGATACAACTGACGATTTACTATAAAACCAGAAAAACGGCCAGCCTACTCATGAGAAACTCTCCAGACACAAAACAGAACGCTTTAAAAGAGACTAACGTCGTCTATGCCTTCAAATGCCCTCTTGGGGACTGTAAGCTCCAAAAAACCCAGTATATAGGCAAGACAACAACATCTCTTTCTAGGCGTTTAACGATGCACAAGCAACAGGGCTCCATTAAGGAACATATAATCTCTTCCCACAACCAAACCATCGCCAGAGAAATCCTAGTAAACAACACAGAAATCATCGATAGATACAGTGATAGCAGGCGGCTTGACGTTTGCAAGGCACTACACATCAAGAAGTCAACACCAGCAATCAACAGCCAATTAATGCACAACTATATTCTACCCACCTCAAGACTCCGCTCCAATATAGAAGCATCAAGAAATATGGACCAATAGGCTTTCTACAAACACTTCTATTCAATACCCATTGTTTCGTGTTCTGTCTTGTGTTGATGAAATTAATACCCTATTAATACCACCTCTTGTTCTGACTTGTGTTGATGAAATTAATACCCTATTAATGCCACCTCACCCCATCCACTTCACTCAAATGTTGATATAAAATCGGAAATGCGTAAGTTCTATTCAGTTGTGTATTTGTAAACTAAAGTCTTTGAAAATGTAATAAGTTTTACGAAACGCGCTCGTGTCGCGTCAGGCTAGAAATAAAAATGAATTTTGGAGAATTGATTTTTGATTTACCTCCAACAGTGAAAAGAAATGTACGAAAGATTGAGAAAATTCGTGTTAGAATTATTAATCTTACTTTTTCGGTCATATTTAATAATATATGTCTACAGGAAAGACTGTTACCAAAATATACTAATATATATATATATATATATATATATATATATATATATATATATATATATATATATATATATATATATATATATATATATATATATATATATATATATATATATATATATTTCTATATATATTATATATATATATATATATAATGTTTTGGTAGCAGTCTTTCCTGTAGACATATATTATTAAATATGACCGAAAAAGTAAGATTAATAATTCTAACACGAATTTTCTCAATCTTTCGTACATTACGCTTCACTGTTGGAGGTAAATTAAAAATCACTTCTCCAAAATTCATTTTTATTTCTAGTCTGACGCGACATGGGCGCGTTTCGTAAAACTTATTACATTTTCAAAGACTTCACAAATACACAACTGATTAGAACTTGCGTTTCCCTCATTTTATATCTACATTTGAGTGAGGTGGGAAGGGTGATGTGGCATTACATTTGAGTGAGGTGGGAAGGATGATGTGGCATTAACACAAGACAGAACACTAGAGGATATTAATAGGGTATTAAAAGTATCAACACAAGACACAACAGAAACAATGGGTATTGAATAGAAGTGTTTGTAGAAAGCCTATTGGTCCATATTTCTTGATGCTTCTATATTGGAGCGGAGTCTTGAGGTGGGTAGAATATAGTTGTGCAATAATTGGCTGTTGATTGCTGGTGTTGACTTCTTGATGTGTAGTGCCTCGCAAACGATAGATACAGCGATAGCAGGCGGCTTGACGTTTGCGAGGCACTACACATCAAGAAGTCAACACCAGCAATCAACAGCCAATTATTGCACAACTATATTCTACCCACCTCAAGACTCCACTCCAATATAGAAGCATCAAGAAATATGGACCAATAGGCTTTCTACAAACACTTCTATTCAATACCCATTGTTTCTGTTCTGTCTTGTGTTGATACTTTTAATACCCTATTAATATCCTCTAGTGTTCTGTCTTGTGTTAATGCCACATCATCCTTCCCACCTCACTCAAATGTAATGCCACATCACCCTTCCCACCTCACTCAAATGTAGATATAAAATGAGGGAAACGCAAGTTCTAATCAGTTGTGTATTTGTGAAGTCTTTGAAAATGTAATAAGTTTTACGAAACGCGCCCGTGTCGCGTCAGACTAGAAATAAAAATGAATTTTGGAGAAGTGATTTTTGATTTACCTCCAACAGTGAAGCGTAATGTACGAAAGATTGAGAAAATTCGTGTTAGAATTATTAATCTTACTTTTTCGGTCATATTTAATAATATATATATATATAATATATATATATAGAATGGGGACCATTCAGGCTTGTTCGCATATATATATATATATATATATATATATATATATATATATATATATATATATATATATATATATATATATATACATATATATATATATATATATATATATATATATATATATATATATATATATATATATATATATATATATATATATATATATATATATATATGCCAAGTTTTCATGAATTAATTGTTTTTCGACTACCTAACCTACCTAACCTAACCTAACCTAACTTTTTCGGCCACCTAACCTAACCTAACCTATAAAGATAGGTTAGGTTAGGTTAGGTAGGGTTGGTTAGGTTCTGTCATATATCTACGTTAATTTTAACTTCAATAAACAAAAATTGACCTCATACATAATGAAATGGGTAGCTTTATCTTTTCATAAAAAAAATTAGAGAAAATATATAAATTCAGGAAAACTTGGCTTAGTAGGCAAATTGGGCCTTGCATTGTTGGCCGAGAAGTGCATTCTGGCTACTAGGTACGACATATATATATATATATATATATATATATATATATATATATATATATATATATATATATATATATATATATATATATATATATATATATATATATATATATATATATATATATATATATGTTGTACCTAGTAGCCAGAACGCACTTCTCAGCCTACTATGCAAGGCCCGATTTGCCTAATAAGCCAAGTTTTCATGAATTAAGTTTTTTTCGACTACCTAACCTACCTAACCTAACCTAACCTAACTTTTTTGGCTACCTAACCGAACCTAACCAATGAAGATAGGTTAGGTTAGGTTAGGTAGGGTTGGTTAGGTTCGGTCATATATCTACGTTAATTTTAGCTCCAATAAAAAAAAATTGACCTCATACTTAATGAAATGGGTAGCTTTATCATTTCATAAGAAAAAAATTAGAGAAAATATATTAATTCAGGAAAACTTGGCTTATTAGGCAAATCGGGCCTTGCATTGTAGGCTGAGAAGTGCGTTCTGGCTACTAGGTACGACATATATATATATATATATATATATATATATATATATATATATATATATATATATATATATATATATATATATATATATATATATATATATATATATATATATATATATATATATATATATATGTCGTACCTAGTAGCCAGAACTCACTTCTCAGCCTACTATGCAAGGCCCGATTTGCCTAATAAGCCAAGTTTTCATGAATTAATGTTTTTTCGTCTACCTAGCCTACCTAACCTAACCTAACCTAGCTTTTTTTGGCTACCTAACCTAACCTTACCTATAAAGATAGGTTAGGTTAGGTTAGGTAGGGCTGGTTAGGTTCGGACATATATCTACGTTAATTATAACTCCAATAAAAAATAATTGACCTCATACATAGTGAAAAGGGCAGCTTTATCATTTCATAAGAAAAAAATTATAGAAAATATATTAATTCAGGAAAACTTGGCTTATTAGGCAAATCGGGCCTTGCATAGTAGGCTGAGAAGTGAGTTCTGGCTACTAGGTACGACATATATATATATATATATATATATATATATATATATATATATATATATATATATATATATATATATATATATATATATATATATATATATATATGTCGTACCTAGTAGCCAGAATGCACTTCTCGGCTTACTATGCAAGGCCCGATTTGCCTAATAAGCCAAGTTTTCCTGATGTAATATATTTTCTCTAATTTTTTTCTTATGAAATGATAAAGCTACCCATTTCATTATGTATGAGGTAAAAAAAATTTTATTGGAGTTAAAATTAACGTAGATATATGACCGAACCTAGCCAACCCTACTTTACCTAACCTAACCTATCTTTATAGGTTATGTAGCCGAAAAAGTTAGGTTAGGTTAGGTTAGGTTGGTTAGGTAGTCGAAAAACAATTAATTCATGAAAACTTGGCTTATTAGGCAAATTGGGCCTTGCATAGTTGGCTGAGAAGTGCATTCTGGCTACTAGGTACGACATATATATATATATATATGTCGTACCTAGTAGCCAGAACTCACTTCTCAGCCTACTATTCAAGGCCCGATTTGCCTAATAAGCCAAGTTTTCCTGAATTAATATATTTACTATAATTTTTTTCTTATGAAATGATAAAGCAACCCTTTTCTCTATGTATGAGGTCAATTTTTTTTTATTGGAGTTAAAATTAACGTAGATATATGACCGAACCTAACCAACCCTACCTAACCTAACCTAACCTATATTTATAGGTAAGGTTAGGTTAGGTAGCCAAAAAAAGCTAGGTTAGGTTAGGTTAGGTAGGTTAGGTAGACGAAAAAACATTAATTCATGAAAACTTGGCTTATTAGGCAAATCGGGCCTTGAATAGTAGGCTGAGAAGTGCGTTCTGGCTATTAGGTACGACATATATATATATATATATATATATATATATATATATATATATATATATATATATATATATATATATATATATATATAAATATGTCGTACCTAGTAGCCAGAACGCACTTATCAGCCTACAATGCAAGGCCCGATTTGCCTAATAAGCCAAGTTTTCATGAATTAATTGTTTTTCGACTACCTAACCTACCTTACCTAACCTAACCTAACTTTTTCGGCTACCTAACCTAACCTAACCTATAAAGATAGGTTAGGTTAGGTTAGGTAGGGTTGGTTAGGTTCGGTCATATATCTACGTTAATTTTAACACCAAGAAAAAAAAATTGACCTCATACATAATGAAATGGGTAGCTTTATCATTTCATAAGAAAAAAATTAGAGAAAATATATTAATTCAGGAAAACTTGGCTTATTAGGCAAATCGGGCCTTGCATAGTAGGCTGATAAGTGCGTTCTGGCTATTAGGTACGACATATATATATATATATATATATATATATGTCGTACCTAATAGCCAGAGCGCACTTCTCAGCCTACTATTCAAGGCCCGATTTGCCTAATAAGCCAAGTTTTCATGAATTAATGTTTTTTCGTCTACCTAACCTACCTAACCTAACCTAACCTAGCTTTTTTTGGCTACCTAACCTAACCTTACATATAAATATAGGTTAGGTTAGGTTAGGTAGGGTTGGTTAGGTTCGGTCATATATCTACGTTAATTTTAACTCCAATAATAAAAAATTGACCTCATACATAGAGAAAAGGGTTGCTTTATCATTTCATAAGAAAACAATTATAGTAAATATATTAATTCAGGAAAACTTGGCTTATTAGGCAAATCGGGCCTTGAATAGTAGGCTGAGAAGTGAGTTCTGGCTACTAGGTACGACATATATATATATATATATATATATATATATATATATATATATATATATATATATATATATGTCGTACCTAATAGCCAGAACGCACTTCTATGCCTACTATTCAAGGCCTGATTTGCCTAATAAGCCAAGTTTTCATGAATTAATTGTTTTTCGACTACCTAACCTACCTAACCTAACCTAACCTAACTTTTTCGGCTACCTAACCTAACCTAACCAATAAAGATAGGTTAGGTTAGGTTAGGTAGGGTTGGTTAGGTTCGGTCATATATCTACGTTATTTTTAACTCCAATAAAAAAAAATTGACCTCATACATAATGAAATGGGTAGCTTTATCATTTCATAAGAAACAAATTAGAGAAAATATATTAATTCATGAAAACTTGGCTTATTAGGCAAATCAAGCCTTGCATAGTAGGCTGAGAAGTGCGTTCTGGCTACTAGGTACGACATATATATATATATATATATATATATATATATATATATATATATATATATATATATATATATATATGTCGTACCTAGTAGCCAGAACTCACTTCTCAGCCTACTATTCAAGGCCCGATTTGCCTAATAAGCCAAGTTTTCCTGAATTAATATATTTACTATAATTTTTTTCTTATGAAATGATAAAGCAACCCTTTTCTCTATGTATGAGGTCAATTTTTTTTTATTGGAGTTAAAATTAACGTAGATATATGACCGAACCTAACCAACCCTACCTAACCTAACCTAACCTATATTTATAGGTAAGGTTAGGTTAGGTAGCCAAAAAAAGCTAGGTTAGGTTAGGTTAGGTAGGTTAGGTAGACGAAAAAACATTAATTCATGAAAACTTGGCTTATTAGGCAAATCGGGCCTTGAATAGTAGGCTGAGAAGTGCGTTCTGGCTATTAGGTACGACATATATATATATATATATATATATATATATATATATATATATGTCGTACCTAGTAGCCAGAACGCACTTCTCAGCCTACTATGCAAGGCCCAATTTGCCTAATAAGCCAAGATTTCATGAATTAATTGTTTTTCGACTACCTAACATACCTAACCTAACCTAACCTAACTTTTTCGGCTACATAACCTAACCTAACCTAAAAAGATACGTTAGGTTAGGTTAGGTAGGGTTGGTTAGGTTCGGTCGTATATCTTCGTTAATTTTAACTCCAGTAAGAAAAAAGCAGTCTACACTACATACATATATATACATATATATATATATACATATATATATATATATATATATATATATATATATATATATATATATATATATATATATATATATATATACATATATATATATATAGATATAGATATATATATATATATATATATATATATATATATATATAAATGTATATATATATATATATATATATATATATATATATATATATATATATATATATCTATATATATATATATATATATATATATATATATCTATATATATATATATACATATATATATATATACTAGTATATTTTGGTAGCAGTCTTTCCTGTAGACATATATTATTAAATATGACCGAAAAAGTAAGATTAATAATTCTAACACGAATTTTCTCAATCTTTCGTACATTACGCTTCACTGTTGGAGGTAAATTAAAAATCAATTCTCCAAAATAAAAATGAATTTTGGAGAATTGATTTTTAATTTACCTCCAACAGTGAAGCGTAATGTACGAAAGATTGAGAAAATTCGTGTTAGAATTATTAATCTTACTTTTTCGGTCATATTTAATAATATATATATAAACATATATATATATATATATATATATATATATATATATATATATATATATATATATATATATATATATATATATATATATATATCTTGATGAACCATCAAGAGGGGGTAGACAATGTAGACGCTTTCCCACTCGCACGAGAAACACCCACGACAGAAAGAGCAACAGTGGCGTATCCGAGACATAAAAAAATCAGAACATTAGTCACCAAGAAAATAGAACAAGGGTTGGCGCAATAAGAGTCATCACCAGTGAGGACTCAATTGCTGACAGAGATGCCGCAACAACTCAAGCCCTAAGGGAAAAACACCCACCCAGGGCACACGTGAGGACGACATTCTACAAGTGAAAGCTACTGGAGCAGAACCTCTCTTCGTGGCCGAATCTGTGGTCCATAAAGCAGCATTGTCCTTCTCAACAGGATCAGCTGGTGGGTTCACAGGACTAAAACCCAACCACATCAAACAAATGCTCAACCCTGCACTGGGTGACATTGCACAGGGCCTCTTGGTGGAACTAACCAAATTCACCAACGCATGTCTAGCTGGCAACATACCAGAGACCATAAGACCTATCTTTTTTGGAGCATATCTCTGTGATCTAAAAAAAAAAGGATGGAGGGATCAGGCAAATAGCTGTGGGCAATTCCCTCCGGCGTCTCGTCGCAAAGGCTACTGCAAGAACAGTTACCACGGCATCGGCCACCATGCTACAGCCATAACAGCTCTGGTTCGGCATTCCACATAGGTACGAGGCTGCAGCTCAAGCAGCTCGAGCCTTCATCGCTAACATCGCAGACGAAAAGGCCCTTATCAAGCTAGATTCCTGAAATGGCTTCAATTTGATGTGGAGGGACGCTGTACTTCGTGTGGATCATCATTTCCTTTCCCTCTACTCTTTTGTACATTCATGCTACACTGTGGATCTAAAGCTATTTTTTGGCGAATACGAAATTGACTCACGAGGAGGCGTCCAACAGGGTGACCCCCTTGCTGCTCTCCTTTTCTGCTTAGTCAGCAAACAAGTCACGGAAATCTTGTCCAGTGAGCTTAACATCTGATTCTTGGATGATGGTACCCTAGCTGGTTCCCAAGACTCCCTCCTGGAAGACATCAGAAAAATCCTGGAGCAAGGTTCAGTTTTAGGCCTCACTCTGTGGCCTAAATGTGAAATAGTATGTTCCAACCGGGGCATTGTAGAGAGAATAGAGGGTGTTTTGCCAAATATCAATATAACTAAACCAGAAGACAGCACACTCCTAGGAGCCCCCTTGGGGTTGAAAGCCATTGATGAGGTCCTTGATAAGAAAATTGCGACCTTAAGAGGATGGATGGGAGGATTGAGGATATTGATGGTCATGATGCACTTTACCTCATCACCAGTTGTCTTTCCCTCCCCAGGTTAACGTACTTTCTGAGGTGCTCTCTATCCTACAGGAGCCCAAAACTAGGTGAGTTTGACCTGTTACTGAAATCAATGCTAGAAAAAGCCCTCAACCTCTCTCTTGATGACCTACAGTGGAAACAAGCCTGTCTTCTCGTAAGACTTGGGAGCCTCAGAGTTCAAACCGCAACACAAATCGCTGTACCAGTATTCCTGTCGTCCTTCTCGGCATCCGACGACCTTGTGAAGGAAATTCTACATGCCTCCTTACATCAGCTGACAGGTGTACACGATCCCAATTTTACATGCTGTGCCACCGAGTGGGCCTCTCGTGCAGGCCCATCACCTCAACCACTATCCTCAAAATCCCACAAGCAATCCAGCAATCCCCATTGTAGGCCAAGTTGTTGCAGGGTGCCTGGGTGCTGCAACACCACAACATGACATTGCTCGCTTCACAGCAGAAGCAGCCAAGAGTGACTGCCCAGACAGGTACAAGAGGAGTGTTGTCAATGCTTACATCGACCGTGCTCTCAGCCACAGCTCAGATTGGAAGCAGGTCGATGAAGAAATCTGTAGGGTAAGCCAGGTCCTAGTCATCAATGGCTTCTGTTAAGGTCAGGGAGATAAAAGACCACCATATTATTATCTT
Source organism: Procambarus clarkii (assembly GCF_040958095.1). NCBI lineage: Eukaryota > Metazoa > Arthropoda > Malacostraca > Decapoda > Cambaridae > Procambarus > Procambarus clarkii. Next base: position 3,886,736 of record NC_091215.1, on the reverse strand, counting down.
AAGGGAGTAACTGTCAGCATCACTGGAACACATAGCCTGGTCACATCAATCAAGGTTCTAGGGGATTAAAAGGCTAGCAATCAATAATCCAGTTTACTGGCCTTAAGAACCTTCCACAACAGTGATAAATAAAACACTACTAATACCACACACTCTAATACTATATCCAGCTTCTCAACAACAAGGCATGATACATTAAATACAGGTCTGAAAACTGCATCAATTAACCCTAGCTGACACCAGGAACTATGCCTAGCACAGTGGAACACTAATATAAGCAAATTAACTCATACATAATGAAATGGATAGCTTTATCATTTCATAAGAAAAAATTAGAAAAATATATAATTTCAGGAAAACTTGGCTTATTAGGCAAATCGCCTAATAGGCATGCATGGTAGGCCTAGTACTGCGTTCTGGCTACTAGGTACAATATTTATATATATGTTGTACCTAGTAGCCAGAACGTTGTACTCGGCCTACTATGCAAAGCCTGATTTGCCTAATAAGCCAAGTTTTCCTAAATTTATATAATTTTGTATTTTTTTTCTTATGAAATGATAAATCTGTCCATTTCATTATATATAAGTTAATTTGTTTAAATTTGAGTTAAAACTAACGTAGATATATGACCAAACCTAACCAACCCTACCTAACCTAACCTAACTTATCTTAAACTAATATAAACTAACACAACTAAGTCAATAAATTATGGTCTTAATATAAAATAATAATAATAATTAAAATAAACTATTTGGAAATTTTTTATTGGAAATAAAGAAAATCACTCGGCCTATTAGGCAAATCGGGCTTTGCATAGTAGGCCGAGAAGTGCGTTCTGGCTACTAGGTACGACATATATATATATATATATATATATATATATATATATATATATATATATATATATATATATGTCGTACCTAGTAGCCAGAACGCACTTTTCAGCCTACTATGCAAGGCCCGATTTGCCTAATAAGCCAAGTTTTCATGAATTAATTTTTTTTCGACTACCTAACCTACCTAACCTAACCTAACCTAACTTTTTCGGCTACCTAACCAAACCTAACCTTTAAAGATAGGTTAGGTTAGGTTAGGTAGGGTTGGTTAGGTTAGGTAGGGTTGGTTAGGTTCGGTCATATATCTACGTTAATTTTAACTCCAATAAAAAAAAATTGACCTCATACATAATGAAATGGGTAGCTTTATCATTTCATAAGAAAAAAATTAGAAAAAATATATTAATTCAGGAAAACTTGGCTTATTAGGCAAATCGGGCCTTGAATAGTAGGCCAAAAAGTGAGTTCTGGCTACTAGGTACGACATATATATATATATATATATATATATATATATGTATATATATATATATATATATATATATATATATATATATATATATATATATATATATATATATATATATATATATATGTCGTACCTAGTAGCCAGAACTCACTTCTCAGCCTACTATTCAAGGCCCGATTTGCCTAATAAGCCAAGTTTTCCTGAATTAATATATTTACTATAATTTTTTTCTTATGAAATGATAAAGCAACCCTTTTCTCTATGTATGAGGTCAATTTTTTTTATTGGAGTTAAAATTAACGTAGATATATGACCGAACCTAACCAACCCTACCTAACCTAACCTAACCTATATTTATAGGTAAGGTTAGTTTAGGTAGCCAAAAAAAGCTAGGTTAGGTTAGGTTAGGTAGGTTAGGTAGACGAAAAAACATTAATTCATGAAAACTTGGCTTATTAGGCAAATCGGGCCTTGAATAGTAGGCTGAGAAGTGCGTTCTGGCTATTAGGTACGACATATATATATATATATATATATATATATATATATATATATATATATATATATATATATATATATATATATATATATATATATATATTTATATATATATATATATATATATATATATATATATATATGTCGTACCTAGTAGCCAGAACGCACTTCTCAGCCTACTATGCAAGGCCTGATTTGCCTAATAAGCCAAGTTTTCATGAATTAATTGTTTTTCGACTACCTAACCTACCTAACCTAACCTAACCTAACTTTTTCGGCTACCTAACCAAACCTAACCTATAAAGATAGGTTAGGTTAGGTTAGGTAGGGTTGGTTAGGTTCGGTCATATATCTACGTTAATTTTAACTCCAATAAAAAATAATTGACCTCATACATAATGAAATGGGTAGCTTTATCATTTCATAAGAAAAAAATTAGAAAAAATATATTAATTCAGGAAAACTTGGCTTATTAGGCAAATCGGGCCTTGAATAGTAGGCCAAAAAGTGAGTTCTGGCTACTAGGTACGACATATATATATATATATATATATATATATATATATATATATATATATATATATATATATATATATATATATATATATATATATATATATATATATATATATATGTCGTACCTAATAGCCAGAACTCACATATATATATATATATATATATATATATATATGTCGTACCTAGTAGCCAGAACGCAATTCTCAGCTTACTATGCAAGGCCCGATTTGCCTAATAAGCCAAGTTTTCCTGAATTAATATATTTTCTCTATTTTGTTTCTTATGAAATGATAAAGCTACCCATTTCATTATGTATGAGGTCATTTTTTTTTATTGGAGTTAAAATTAACGTAGACATATGACCGAACCTAACCAACCCTACCTAACCTAACCTAACCTATCTTTATAGGTTAGGTTAGGTTAGCTGGCAGAAAAAGTTAGGTTAGGTTAGGTTAGGTAGGTTAGGTAGTCGAAAAACAATTAATTCATGAAAACTTGGCTTATTAGGCAAATCGGGCCTTGCATAGTAGGCTGAGAAGTGCGTTCTGGCTACTAGGTACGACATATATATATATATGTATATATATATATATATATATATACATATATATATATATATATATATGTCGTACCTAGTAGCCAGAACGCACTTCTCAGCCTACTATGCAAGGCCCGATTTGCCTAATAAGCCAAGTTTTCATGAAATAATTGTTTTTCGAATACCTAACCTACCTAACCTAACCTAACCTAACTTTTTCGGCTACCCAACCTAACCTAACCTCTAAAGATAGGTTAGGTTAGGTTAGGTAGGGTTGGTTAGGTTCGGTCATATATCTACGTTAATTTTAACTTCAATAAAAAAAATTGACCTCATACATAATGAAATGGGTAGCTTTATCATTTCATAAGAAAAAAATTGAGAAAATGTATTAATTCATGAAAACTTGGCTTATTAGGGAAATCGGGCCTTGCATAGTAGGCAGAGAAGTTCTGGCTACTAGGTACGACATATATATATATATATATATATATATATATATATATATATATATATTTATATATATATATATATATATATATATATATATATATATAACTGAAAACTCACACCCCAGAAGTGACTCGAACCCATACTCCCAGGAGCAACGCAACTGGTATGTACAAGACGCCTTAATCCACATGACCATCACGACCGGACATAATGAGGTGATAGCCGAGGCTATTTGAACCACCCCACCGCCGGCACTCGGATAGTAATCTTGGGCATAGCATTTTACCAAATCACCTCATTCTTTGGGGCACACGTGAGCAACACAAATGCGAACAAGCCTGAATGGACCCCAGGACAATATGCAACTGAAAACTCACACCCCAGAAGTGACTCGAACCCATACTCCCAGGAGCAACGCAACTGGTATGTACAAGACGCCTTAATCCACTTGACCATCACGACCGGACATAATGAGGTGATAGCCGAGGCTATTTGAACCACCCCACCGCCGGCACTCGGATAGTAATCTTGGGCATAGCATTTTACCAAATCACCTCATTCTTTGGGGCACACGTGAGCAACACAAATGCGAAGAAGCCTGAATGGACCCCAGGACAATATGCAACTGAAAACTCACACCCCAGAAGTGACTCGAACCCATACTCCCAGGAGCAACGCAACTGGTGTGTACAAGACGCCTTAATCCACTTGACCATCACGACCGGACATAATGAGGTGATAGCCGAGGCTATTTGAACCACCCCACCGCCGGCACTCGGATAGTAATCTTGGGCATAGCATTTTACCAAATCACCTCATTCTTTGGGGCACACGTGAGCAACACAAATGCGAACAAGCCTGAATGGACCCCAGGACAATATGCAACTGAAAACTCACACCCCAGAAGTGACTCGAACCCATACTCCCAGGAGCAACGCAACTGGTATGTACAAGACGCCTTAATCCACTTGACCATCACGACCGGACATAATGAGGTGATAGCCGAGGCTATTTGAACCACCCCACCGCCGGCACTCGGATAGTAATCTTGGGAATAGCATTTTACCAAATCACCTCATTCTTTGGGGTACACGTGAGGAACACAAATGCGAACAAGCCTGAATGGTCCCCAGGACAATATGCAACTGAAAACTCACACCCCAGAAGTGACTCGAACCCATACTCCCAGGAGCAACGCAACTGGTATGTACAAGACGCCTTAATCCACTTGATCATCATGACCGGACAATATGAGGTGATAGCCGAGGCTATTTGAACCACCCCACCGCCCACACTCAGATAGTAATCTTGGGCATAGCATTTTACCAAATCACCTCATTCTTTGGGGCTGCGTGAGGAACACAAATGCGAACAAGCCTGAATGGTCCCCAGGACAATATGCAACTGAAAACTCACACCCCAGAAGTGACTCGAACCCATACTCCCAGGAGCAACGCAACTGGTATGTACAAGACGCCTTAATCCACTTGACCATCACGACCGGACATAATGAGGTGATAGCCGAGGCTATTTGAACCATTCCACCGCCGGCACTCGGATAGTAATCTTGGGCATAGCATTTTACCAAATCACCTCATTCTTTGGGGCACACATGAAGAACACATGAACATATATATATATATATATATTTATATATATATATATATATATATATATATATATATATATATATATATATATATATATATATATGTCGTACCTAGTAGCCAGAACGCACTTCTCAGCCTACTATGCAAGGCCCAATTTGCCTAATAAGCCAAGTTTTCATGAATTAATTGTTTTTCGACTACC